>NC_080418.1:32648553-32662838 GCF_029873635.1 Malania oleifera | reverse complement strand
AGAAGACTAGTCTTACTCCTCCAATGACTCTACAATGATACTTATGGAGTCTTTTGCTCATTTCAAACTTACTTTTTCTTCAATGTTGGAATTAACATGAAATTCCCCAAGTTTTCTGTGAGGAAGAAAATTATCAAAGGCTGCAGCACGAAAAAATCGTTAACTGTTTTTTTTACAGAAGATATTTGATGGGGAAGATGAAAACGATGTTTCAGCGATAAAGATTTTAAGGTGACTGTGGTAGCTTGGGGTTGGTCGCCGCAAAATATGGAAAGAATGGGGGTAGATGAAAACAAGTATCAACAAATCTAAATCGACAGTCAACGCTACATGAAAAAAATAGACAAGATCAATAAGCAACAACCACCCCCCAAAAAGCTAGTAGTCCGGGGAAGCGCTGACGGACATTTTGATACCTGCAGAGAATCCCATGTATTTCACCAGAAAGAAGAGCGTTTTCAGTGTCCTCAAGTAGGTGGTAATGAGAGAAGGCAGCGAGGACTGAGAGAAGGTGAATTCTGATTCTCTTCTCCTTCAGACGACAATCCCCTTGCGGATTGTCTTTCACATTTCCGATGTTAAACGGTTTCACCCCTTCAAGAATCATCAAAATGAGCTAAAATTTGTAATTATTTCCTTCGTCTATGTTATTTTAACATGTTCTAGCATATAGAGTTGGGACAACACGTCCTACATTTAATGTTTTTTTAACTTTTTACCTTCTTCTATATGATGTTATCCATGGTCGATAGGAGTTATCGAACTTCCTCCTTTCAGATCATAGGTTATTAGTTTCATCTGTCTTATGTTTAAACTTCTTACATTTTGGATTGTCATTACATTGCTGATTTAATGATGGTTTCTATTGTGCCTTTGCTTAGGCATTTGGTTTGTGTATTTCAAGATTCCAAAGTAATTCCAATGTTTTCCCTCGGTTAGTTCGAATTCCGCTTTTTTTTCATCGAAGCTGTTCATTCATATATAAATTCGCAACTTGGTATTAATTGATAAAAATCTTACTTTATATGAATAAGAAGACCATACCCTCCTTTCCATATCTCTTATTAGAAACAAAAGATTAATGCTCCATGCGAGGAATCCTATTAGTCAATATGTTTGTGGTGAAAACATTAAATTCTTATGTTCATGAAAATTTTGTATCTTTAGTAACACCATTCTGAAGCCTCCGAAAGTCGAAGGATACATGATTCCACGACCAACTATTGTAAGAAATACAAATGGCTCGGTATACACTTTTTAGGAATTTTATATATTTTTTTGGTAGTTCTACAGATAAAAAACCATCCATATCATACAGCTCTTTACTGAGTAGACTTTCACCCCTATTCAGTTGATTGCACCAATTGAATTCTTTCCTTTTCTCGGGGCCTGTTGGTGTGACTTTAATAGTGTGAAATTAAAAGTAGAAATAAACCTAAGAACTACATAGAGAGACTAATTATATTTCACAACGTTACTTCACAGAATCGTCCACATTGACCTATCAAAATAGTATACTTCAATTTCGGCAGAGTCCTGTTTAAAAAATTGAGCATATCAAGCCCACGCCACCTGTGCAAATTAAAACATTATTCAAATACAGTTGATACCAGTATGTTTCACAACGTAACATTCAAAGAATCGTGATACATTGAACATACAAAATAGTTATACTAATTTGGCAGAGTATGTTTAAAAATTGAGCCTATCCAATCCACGCAAATGTGCCAAATAAAACATTATTCAAATACAGTTGATCACCATTATGTTCACAATGTTACATTCACGAGAATCGTTTATAACATTGAACCTATCAAAATACTATACTAATTTCGGCAGAGTCCTGTTTACAAATTGAGCATATCCATCCATGCACCTGTGCAAAGAAAACATTCTTCAAATACAGTTGATACCAGTATGTTCACAACGTTACATTCATCAGATTCGTATACATTTCAACATATCAAATTAGTACACTAAATGATACCTGCTTGCCACTTTACCTATTGCTGCTCTATAGATTCAGAATTAAGAAAATTGCATTATGTACAAATGATACTCCAAACAATTACATTATGTACAAATGATACTCCAAACAAGTAGAAATAAAGGACAAATGATATATTCTATACAAATAGATGCTGTACAAATGAAGTCATTAATAAATACATTATGCCCAAATGAATAATGAATAAATACATTATGTACAAATGAAGCTGTAAACATATATCTGATGTACAAATGAAAGTATGAACTAATTAACAAATACATATATCGGCTACTCGGTACCGCATGGAGGTCGTCTCCGGTGTCGAGGTGGCTACCGTCTGCGTCTGCCCTCACCTGGCTGCTCCTCCACGTCTAGCGTTCGGTCACGTCGAGGGGCTACATGTCTGTCGTCTCCACCCATACGTACTGGATAATCCCTCTCCAGGTGAAGCAGACGGGGAGCTATGTCGTATGTAGTCTCTGGACGAGTCCGAGCTGGCAAGCCGGGTGCGTCCACCTCCTCCGCATCGAGAGGGTCGTCTAGTAAGTACGACATCGACGGCGTCGCGGCAGAGTCAGATCGATAAATCCGCCGGTCTACTGGAGGGTCCCACAAAATCAGCAGCAGACGGCCCAAACACATACTCCTCATGTACAATGGATGGTGAGAAGGCCGGACTCGATGGACAGCTGGAGGTAGCTGCTCGACCCCCTAGTACTGGAGCTGCTCGACCACCTCGTGGGGCTGGGGTCCGGCGTGGGGTAGGGATCCGTCGCCCGTCCTCGTAGACAATGTCCAAACCAACTCTCGCTAAATCGCTCACAGTGGGTTTGATGATAGCGAGTCGACCTGGTGTAATACGTCCGCCTGCAGCATACGAAAATAGTGGTTAAAACATTGAACTACTAATCATCACGGTAAAAAATTAGGTATACGTTTGAGTAAGCGTACAAGGCTCATGTAGACCGCCGCAGTCCTATCTACGAAGCGACGTGTGATCAACCTATACCACGCGTAATATGGATCCTTCGAACGCATCGGGCCATCTGCCCGCACTCCCTCAAAAATGTAGTCGCGCCTATGTACCCACATACTCACGTACATGGCATGCTCCGCAGCCCAATCTCTGTTCCCCCGACCGCGACCATCAATCTCGTGCAAGTCCTCCCCACGTACATCGACCCCCGAAGTACAGAAGCGACCAGGAATGCCCTGTCGAAAGCCAAACTGGCGCATCACTCGGTCTGGGAGATGCCACTCGACAATATGAAAACATATGAGTGGCACTCGGGCAACCCAGAGGTCCGACCCAACTGCATAACCAGGTGGTAGGTCGGCAACAATGTCATCAGTGTAGGGCGCCCATACGAACTGTGCGTAGACATATAGTAAATGTCAAAGGTGGGACGGGAATATATGCAAATCTTGAAAAATACTATCAATACACATAATCATCTGACTACCCTCGTGCTCCCGGTGCATGTCCAGCTCGAATCTGTACCAGGGCAGCGTGTGTTGCGCAACATTAGGCGCCAACAACTGATCCCTCCACCTGTACACAATAAAACGTAAGTTAGCAAGGTGTAACCACTACTACGTACTACAACTGAAGCAAATGATTTTCAGTTCAGTTACTAACCTCCACGCGAGTGGGGCTGGGTCAATCGGTCGTCCGTCCTCATCCCTCAGAATAAGACGTCAGACACCGCGGCGTGTAGGAGCTAACGATGTGAATCTCTCCTATGCCCAAACCTGCAATAAGCGGAGTGCTCCTACGATCTGTGAGTGCGACACGTCAGCGGCGCGGCACATCTCCCGGTACAGCCAGGCTAACATCGTAGCACCCCAACTATAATGGCGTATCTCTCCTCGCTCCACGAGCAGTGGAAGGAACATCAAGTGTGTGTAACTCCGTAATAGGTCGCAGAACAACGTCCCACATATCAATCGCAGCATGTGGGCAAGTGCGTGACACGCTATAGTCTGATCATCAGCATCAGTCGGAAGCTGGCAAAACATCTCCCCCTCTAGAAACCGCATGCGATTGCGGGCACCAACAAGCTCACCATCTGGGGGCACCACTCCTAACAATCTCTCGCACATGCGGCGAAGTCCTCCCCCCTGACCGACGCCTCCATCCTGTACTGGTCCAGCTGTACGACCAGTGACGGGCAACCCATTAATCGGTAGCCCGAACAACACCGCGACATCCTGTAATATGATAGTCGCCTCCCCGTGCGGTAAGTGGAAAGTGTGTGTCTCTGGCCTCCATCGCTCGACTAACGCGGTCACAAGATGCCAATCCAACTGGATATGGCCAATCTGATATATCCTATAAAAACCCGCGTCACATATCCAATCAATAATGCGAGGGTCTGCGCCTATCCTATCCTGTACGCTCTGACTTCCCCCTCGGCAATATAACACGTCAGCATGCGAATCGGTCCACGCCCGACTGGACCGGTGCCGGTCGCCCATACACAGTACAGTAGTATCGAACGGCCCTGGATCGATCCTGCCAACAAGCCAGAATATTGAAAGCATTAACATAGGAATCATAAGAATTGAGTATCTGTCCCCGATGCTTTGTATGGTGGAACCAAACAAAAATCTCAAGGTTTATCCTATATGTGTACAAATGAAAATGTCTCACCAAGTTTCATCTGAACATACACTATTCTCGATTGATGGACACAGTGACTCAATTGCTCAGAGACAAATTGAGCATGGAGCATTCGCATGTTCACCGAAAAATGAAAGCGGTCTGAGGATTTAACATTTGGAAACAAATTTTTCAAAAGGAATGAGTAGAATGGCAGCTGAAAACTTGTTATGACGCAAGGAGTAAGAGTACGCAAATCCTGGATAACCTATAAGTTATAAGTCAGTGCGAAGGTCCAGCTGCATCCCCAGGTTGGGTCCTTCTCGAACATCTTGTGCGGTTATGTCCTTCTTGACGGCATATGCTACACGTGATATGTTTCCGACCTTCCCGAGCATCCATCTCATTATGTATACGTGAGCTCCTAGGCCGACCTTTATGTCTAGCGTATGCAGGATTTGCTTGCAAGTTTGGCAACGAGCAAATTGGCCAATATGCCTCATGCATGATTGGATAAAATTCTGCAGCATATGTTGCATAGTGCTCGGTAGTGCTCCAATATGGCTCAACAAACTGGCTCGCATTTAGGCGTGTCTCGGCACAGGCTGCAAGAAGGTGCGAGCAGGGATAGTGTAAAGATTGCCACTTCCCGCAAGAGCATTCGCACCTCTAGATGCTCAAAGTTTGGACATTGTTTCCTTTATGGGGTCCCCGCTGCGCGGTTATGATGCTAAAAGTACCCCTAGATAGGTTGAACATCGTGACTCGTTGTCCGGTCGCCTTCAGCTTCCTTCTTTCCATCGCTAGCAATATATGCGGAGTTAACATATTTCCTCCAAATATTGCATTACGAGCAGACTCCTGTCGGCTATTAAAGTAATGTGCAATGCAATAAAATGTTAGTTGCACGAGAGCCGTTATGGGAAGGCTACGTGCGCCTTTTAGGACGGCGTTGAAACATTCGACCAGGTTGGTGGTCATGTTTCCATACCTCTTTCCACCGTCGTGGCACTGAGTCCACATATGAGGAGGGATCTGATCGAAGAACGACTTGGCTGGCTCTCCATCCTCGTCGAATATCCTCTCAATCCAGGTGTCAAATTTTCTCACCTGATGCTCCCTTCCGGCTCGCTCAGCTATTCGCTTCATATTGACACTCCGCACTTTCGTATTAAAGTTGCTGACGACATGTCAAAGGCAAAATCGGTGGTGCGCACGTGGTGGTTGCCAATCAGGATTGTGCTGCACCGCAGTGATAATCCCTGGATGTCGATCTGATATGAGGCAAATGTCGTCCTTGTTGGTAATCAAACGCAGAGAACACAGAAACCAATTCCATGTGTCGAGGCTTTCCTCTTGCACAATAGCGAATGCAAGGGGAAATATTTGCCTATTTGCATCGGGGCACGTCGCAATAAGGAGTTTGCCCTTGTACTTACCGTACAAGTGTGTCTCGTCCACACATATAACGGGAGGGCAGTGACGAAAATCCTGAATAAATGCTGCAAATGATCAAAATACAGATACGAAGGTTGCGCTATTAGTGCTACCTGGAACCGGAGTTGACCTCCACCTGACTGTAGTCCCAGGATTGTACGCGCGTATCGCTTCCATCCACTTCGGTAACGTTTCATACGATTTCTCCCAATCACCGAAGACTTGGGCTATTGCCTTCTGTTTGCCCAACCAAACCTTCTTATAAGATATTGAATACCCGAATCGACGATCAATGAACTCCTTCAATGTAGCGATCGACGTCGACGCATCTCCCCTGATCATATTCACTATCTCCCCAGCAATGAGGGACAACGTGATTTGGTTATGGTCCTGCGATATAAGTTCATTCAGACACGTATGCAGACCACTATATTGGGTGATTTCGAAAAAACGGCGTATCATCCGATACATTGCACGCAATCTCCACGCGCAATCGTGGTCCTTACACCTAGGAACCCACAACTCAGGAGTAGATCGCACCACGTGGAAGTCATGGTGGGTGCGAGCGTGATATATTCGCACTGCGGCGATCAACTGATCTTTCGAACCGAAGAGCATCCCCTTACTCAACTCAGAGGATTCTTCCCAACGAGTGACGCGTATGGGAAGCTCATCGATCGTAGTTAAATCTGCAGTAGCTAGGTCAATATGACCGTACATCGGAAGCTCGCCGATGAATTGCACGTCAAACGTTGCGTCGTCTGTGTCATGGTGAGGTAAGTTCACATCATCAGGGACATCATTTAACCCTTCACCCATTTCCTGCTCGTGCATGTGTTCGTCTTCAATATGAACATCATTCGTAATGTTCATGCCCTCATCCAATGCGTCGTTCGCAATGGAAAACAATGATGCTGGTACCGCACTTGGGACGTCTTCGCAACCTCCCCGTGGAAACGTGTGAGGAACAGGTGCTTCGTACTCCGACGGTTGGAATGACGATCCCGGATATTCATTAAAATCGACCATGGACATAGCACGAACCTCCCCACCAACATCGACCTGATGTGTTTGTTCGGTGTCTTCACCGACTTCACCTAATTGCTTCGCGGGCTCATCTGGTTGCCTAACTGCAATTACACCCACTTGAGGAATAGTCTCGACATACAATTGCATCGTTAAATATGTCTCACCGACACAGTGTGCGTCCAATACAATGCGCAACCCATAATCATCTAATATCGAAACAGCCTCGTAGAACGCTGCATTATTTAACTCTCGCGCAGGGTATCTTGCAATCACCCGCAATGCATATTGATCTGGATCAATATGCAAATATTTATATATCTTCGTATATAATTTACTTAATTTACACCTACGGCCAATTCGAATAAGTCGAACTGGCCGACTACTATACCTAACACCATCTAATGTGGTTATAATGTTCCCCCCTATATATAAAAATACCGTGACTAGATCACTGCTTGAGCTTCCTACCATTTAGATCGGCGATCGGGAAATAAAACAAACCTACGCAAGACAAAATTGTATGTATAAGTGATGTGTAAATGAGACGAAATAACTAATAACTATAAACCAAATAGATGTATACAAATTCGAATGAATGAATGAACTTAGAGTTTGGACCTAACTTTCCCACCAAGAAAATAAATAGATGAATTCAACATTTATGAATAAACAACATGAATATGTATTGATTTTCCCCATATGACATATACTTCGGATTTTCCCAAAATTGTAATTCAACTTAGAATCCAAAGAACTATGAAATGGTTCTGTTAAGAGTAATTTTTCCAAAATGGTACTTCGTACTTTACCTCATTATGGGTTGGGTTGCCACTTAATTTGAAGTTCAATTTTGTTAAGTAGCCTTTTGAGGATTCATTGCTAATCCAAACAGCCATACTCAAAGGAGTTGAAAGGATCTTTTGGAAAAATGTTACTTAGGATGCATAACATCCCGATTCATGAAATGGGAATGGGATTGTCTTATGGCAAGTGCTTTAAAATGTGAACACTACATTTATATGGATATATTGGTGAAAAATACATAAATTCGGGGAGGAAAAAACTCATTATTACTCTCCTCTAATAATGTGACATTTTAGCTATCATCTCTACAGTGTTCCCAATCAGCGTCATCGACGGCGACTAGTCGAGGCCGGCTTCGCCCTCGTACCGTTGGATCTATAATGGTGCTCTGTCGACTGTGGCCTCCTTAGGCACCCCCCACACTAGGATCTTATACATATGGGGCTTTTTCATGGAATTTTTTATTTTAATTTGATCCCTAAGGAACCGCATTTTTTAGAACTGCTGCACCTACCAAATAACTTGGGTAATCCAACTAATTGTCTTCTGCTACTTTAGGATTCTAATGATGGTCAGCTGTTCAAGCACCTTTCTTTTTTGGTAGTTTCTGTGCAGTGTAGCAGTTGCCTCTATTTATATATTGGTTAAAGCCATTGTTCTATTACATAGGATGGACTAATGACAAAGGATGGGTGAGATAACCTTTCATAGCTAGAGCTGTGATTCTGTGAACATTGCCTCTGTGTATGTGATTTTGGGTGAGTTAGAATTGAGTAGATTGTTGGAAACCAAGTAGTAGGCTTGTGAGTATTGGTGAACAAAATACAAAAGAAATTTAGGCTATGAGCTTGGAGAACTAAGAAAACTCTTCACTCAAAGAGAACTTGTCAAACCTTGCCCACATGATCATCTGAGTCTAGGAGAGGGAGAACTCATTAATGTCCAGACAGCAAGTCACATTATAGCTGGATTCTTGAGTAGGCAGACAAAGAGGTAATAAATTTTATTTTATTTTCATAACTTACACACACACATTCCCAAAGCAACATTTTTTTCATAACCTACACACACACATACATATATATATATGGAAAAAATCCCACCCCAAATACTAGTGTCAAAAACATATTTTAACATTCTTCTCGAGATGGGTTAAAATTGGAGTCTCATGTATAAGAGAGAGATTATTGGAATTATTGTGAAAGGTACTAATAATCAATTATTAAGTATTTGGAAAGATTTATCCTATGAGTTAGCTTTTGAAATTGAGAAGGCGTAGCATCCAACAATATATATATATATATATATATATATATATATATATGAATCATTGTGCTGTGCTGGCCCTAATTTTTTTTTTTATTAGTTTCTTCAAGAACCAATTCATAAATCTAAAAATAAAATAAAACTATTTAGTTAAAGATTAGAAAACTGAAAAAGAAAACATATTATATAAATATGTTTCTTTATGTGGTCATATTTCAGTTTTTATTTTCAATTTTTAACTGTTTATGAAAAAAATTGAAATAGAATTCAAATTAAGATATATATATATATATATATATATATATATATAATTATAAAAGCAATAATATAATATTTTTCACAATTTTTCAATTGTCATGTAAAAAAAAGATTTTATTATAAAATAAATTTGGATAGTACAAAAATTAATTAAAATAATTATAATAAATTGTATTTTTATTTTTATAATATTTTTATTATATATTATTTGTAATTTTATTTTTTAATTATATATTTAAAATATCAATTGATTTAAAAATAATACATAAATATTTTTTAATTAAAAAATTTAAGTTATATTAATTTTCATAAATATTAACCAAACATATTGTCAAATTTTAATTTTTCAAATAGCCCTAAATTAACTGGAGAAAAGAAAAGAATAAAGGGAAAAGAAAAGCGTAAGGATGTGTTCAATGTTTAGAAAATAATTCTCAATTTTCAGATTCTTCTTTTGTAGATTATAAAAATATCACTTTTTTTTTAGTTCTTTAGCATTAATATAAGAGTCAGAATTTTTTATTTTAAAATTTTCAACATAATTATTAATAACCCGGAAAATAAGGTATAAGATCCTAAGATCTTATACATATGACAATACAATTTATAATTACAATGTGCACTCACATTAACTCAAAGCATCAATTAAAACCATACAATTTACATGTTATGTTCACAACTTTAGTGGATGTGCCCAATTATATTAAAAACAGTACAAGAAAAATTAAGAATTGAATAACAAAATTTCCCATTTTGAAAGTAAATCATATGATCTAATTATAATTGCACAATTATATTCAAAAGAGTAGAAGGAAATTCAACAAATTTATTGAGTAGAGGAAACATCAACAATTTCTAGGGTAGGAAAGATAATGCATTTTAGAATGAAACGACAATCCAAAAAAAATAAATAAATATTGAACAACACTTTGAATGGAAAAAATAAAATATTATCAGCAAAAAATTAAATTCAAATACCCAAACAATGAAATACAAATAAAATATTATTAGCAAAAAATTAAATTTAAATACCAAAACAATGAAATACAAACCTTAAGAGTAATGTTTGTCCACGAATCTTCTAGCACAAACCACAAACTCTCTCTCGAATTATCAAAACTTTCGATGAAATAAAAATAATGTAAAAAGCTAAGCACTGAACATGGAAAACATAGCTTACCTCATCTCCTTATATAACTTTCGATTTGATGAAGTCCGCAATGGTCACTTGCTCCGGAGTCTTCCTTCAACGGTCACCTGCTCGACTCTGCAACAGTTACTCTGTTCGCGCAAGAAAGGAAGAAGAATGGGCGAGGTTATTCTGAAGCAAATCTCGCTACTTGGAGTAGCGAGATTTGCCACGAGTCGAAAGCCGGGTAGAGGTAATTCAAAAGGCGGTTGGTAGAGCATTAATTATCCCAACAAAATCTCGCTACTCCAAGTAGCGAGATTTACCACGCATCAAATTGTGGTTGGCAGAGATTTACCACACGTCCAAAGGCGGCTGGCAGAGTATTAATTCTCCCAATTAAATCTCGTTACTTGGAGTAGCGAGATTTGCCACGCGTTATCACGAGCAAGACATGCAAAAGTAAATCTCGCTACTTCAAGTAGTGAGATTTGGTTAAATATCGCCACTTGGAGTAGTGAGATTACATTAGAGTAATTCTAGAAAATACTTCCTGAGGTATTATTTAATATATTTAAAAAAAAAAAAAAGTTAAAACCGGAAAAAACTCCCACTTTTTTTCCCAGCAACTGCCTTTCAGCCCCCTACGCGTTCCCGAACCCGTACCCGACCACTCTCTCTCTCTCTCTCTCTCTCTCTCTCTCTCTCTCGTGTCATACATCATACAGAAAAAATACTGATCCATTCACAGGGCGGAAACGCGCATCTCACGACCACGCTCCCACGCGCCACGCCCACAACTGATCTCTATCTCTCTGCAGCTATAAGTGTCCCTCCCTCCCCCTGCATTCGCCCCCCTGCTTCCGTCCCCCTGCTTCATTCCACCGCACCAGATTTCCTACAATGGCCAAGGTCAGTCAACTTCCATTCTTCGCATTCTTCTCTCTCTCTCTCTCTCTGCCACGTTTTACTTGTGGATCTTCTATTGCTGAAGGAAAGCAAGAACGGAGGACAGAACGCCCAAGGCCAAGGAGCGAACAACGAGGCAGTCCCCGACGCTGTTGTCCTGAAGATTAACTTCAACTGCCAGGGTTGTATTGACAAAGTGTTGAAATGCGTTAAGCAATTTAAAGGTCTGACCCCCCCCCCCCCCCTCTTTTCCCCTCGATGAGCTCACTCTCACTCTTCTCTGCTTCGTTCTTAGTTTGTTCTGCGCACGCTCTTTGCTTTCTTCATTTCTACTTTTCTTTTCATTTTATTACTTATTTCTCTCTTTATTTTTCGTGTCATCTTTTGGTACTCTGTTTTAGTCCCACTTTACAGAACGATTCTCGCTTTTTTAGTCCGATTCCACTTCATACCTATCAGTTCCACACCTCTTGCTCCTTTTAATTTCTTCACACTCAGATGAATCTAAAAAGTAAATTCAACCACTGTTGTTATAATCCTCTGTTTGTACTTTCTATTCCCCTCGGATTGAGTCGATAATTTCCGCTTTCGATTTCGATTCCATTTCGATTATACACTAATTTTTGTTTCCTAATTCTCGGATTCACTCGATAAATAGTCGGCTTTAAACTGAGAACCTGATTATATTTTTTCCTAAATTATTACCGTATTTTTTCCGCGTTCTTTGGTATCAACAATATTGACACCGATTTGTGCTTTGCGAGGGAAGGCGTGGAATCAATGACACCGGAGTTCGAGAAAAACAAGCTAACGGTGTTAGGCGAAGTGGATCCATTGAAGCTTCGGGAAGAAATCAAGCGGAAGACGAATAAGGACGCCGAGATAATCTCTTCGCCGCCAAAGAAAAAGAAAGACAACGGCGGGGGAGGCGAGAAGACCGCGGATGATAAAGAGGATAAAAAGGCTGAAGAGAAAAAAGCCAAAGAGGTACTGTTTCCCGTGCGCATGGCGCGCTAGATTCTATTTATTGCGCATTTGGCGTATTTTAGCTCAGAGGCCTGCAGTTTTTCTAATGAATGCGGCCACGTAGTGGCGCATGTTAGCATACATTGTACGGCGTCTCCATTGCGTCCTAATAGATAGGGGTGTACAAAATTTACCGAAAAATCGAGAACCGGACCGAAACCGAACCGTTTGAAGCTTCGGTTCGGTTTTTCGGTTTCGGTAATCGGTTTCGGTTTTGTATATATAAAAAATAGATTTTCGGTTTCGGTTTCGGTTTCACTCAAAAACCGAACCGTAAAAACCGAAAACCGATTATAATTTTAAAATAATTATCTATGGGAACTTTGATTACAAGTACATGAAAAAGAAATTATACCTATATTAATTTTTTAATTTAAATTATTGACTCATATTTTTCGAAGGAGTGGGGAAGGATTTTATAAAGAAGAATGAGAACAAAAACTTCCCGTTTTGGCCATGTGGGATGAGTGCTTGGGAAGAACCGAACCACCAGCTTGCTACAGTGCTACAGTGCTACTACCACAGCAGGCGCTAGGCATCATCTTCTCCATCTCCTGCCTCCTGGTAACCTGCACACTGCACAGTGCCGACAGGCGAGTGCCGACGGCCATGCCCTCCAAGTCTCCGACACTTACGCCCACACCAGCGACGCTCACGCCCACCGCCCACGCCAGTCGCCAACGCCCACATCTCCACGATGCTCACGCCCACCGCACACTGCACAGTGCCGACTACCATGCTCTCCGAGTCTCCGACGCTCACGCCCACCGCCCACACCAGTCGCCAACGCCCACCCCACATCTCCACGCCGACACAGTCACACACTGCAATGCCCAGTCGCCCACGCTCACGCTCACACAGACACACACAGCAACGCCCACACTCACGCTCACACAGACACACACAGGCACACTGGACACAGCAACTCCCACATCTCCACACAGCAACGCCCACGCTCACACACAGGCACACAGCAATGCCCGTCGCCCAAGCCAGTCGCTCACGGTCACGCCCACATTATCTTGGTGCTCTAGCCGTCCCACATCGATTGGAAATGGGAAGAAAAAATTTTCCTCACCCTATTTATTGAAGTTGGATCTACTTGCTAGGCTTTTCACTCAAAGTCGTGGCCCAGTTGGCCGTGGCCCAGTTGGCTGGCTTTATTTAATTACGTTTTTATATTGTTTGTTTAAAATTTGAAAAAACCGAATTAACCGAACCGAACCGTAAAATAAACGGTTTGGTTTGGTTTTAAATCGACGGTATACGGTTCGGTTGCGGTTCAGTAGTTTTAAAAACCGATAGGTTTGGTTCGATTGACGATTTTGGTAATAACCGAATCGAACCGAACCGAACCGAACCGTGTACACCCCTGCTAATAGAGGCTTCAAATCGGAACTTCGTTGAGGATTTGATGTCTCGGAGTTCGCCAGCATTTCCATGTCATTCAAGCAATTGCTAGAGCAGAGGCGCATTCTAGCAAACCATGAACGTCTGTGCTCTGTAATTATATTCAACTACCCATTCATTCATCTTTAATTAATGTGTCAGGCACAGGTGGATTTGAAGATGAAGAAGCGCTGCGCCTGCGAGGGTTGCGAAAATGGTCTACGCGAAAGAATTTCCAAGACTAGAGGTGAGATATACTGTGATCTATCATCTCCCGGCCGGTCCCCTGTTTCTTCATCTTGACGTTTTTGAAATGGCGATTCATGTTTGTTTGGAATTGAGGAGGGCCTAAGGGAGATTCGTACGCTGTTGCAGGCAATCTGAAATTGACCGCAGAGCCATCTGAGGATCTGATTGCGTTGAAGGGGAAAATGGACGCAAAGGCC
>NC_080418.1:29163553-29456053 GCF_029873635.1 Malania oleifera | reverse complement strand
GATTACCTTATGCTTTGTACAGGCAGATTGGGATTTCTATTTTTTTTTTTTTTTCACTATTTAAAATTTTGGTTCCTTGAATGTTTTGTATAGGGATGTCAATGTCAAGGAAAACATTAGGCATTGGTATAGAAGTTTGCCAAAACTGATCTTCACTACTCTCTTTCTCCCTTTGAAGATAACTTTGGTTAAAGTAAGACTGATTTTCAACAAAAACGACATCCATACTGATGTGATTTTTTTTTGTTTTTGGATTCAAACATTTTTACCCTCTCTTATTGGGAGCATATTCAAGAAACACACATTTTTCAGCCCTAGGATCAAGTTTAGATCTAAGGTGAGCTAGAATATGAACAAAAACAGTTCATCCAATACGTTTAGAGGCGGATAAGAAATTATCCCATTATCAGGAAAGGATATTTTTAGGCATGCCTTAGAAGTGATATACTGCAGCACACGGGTAGGCATTCTATTAATAAGGTAACAAGTAGTTAGAATAGCGCCCCCCCCCCCTCGGCGCCACAACAAATATTTTGGAATGTGCATTGAAAACATTATAGCCTGTGCAACGTCAAGTAAATGACAATTTTTTCTTTCAGCGATGCCATTTTGTTGTGGGGTGTCATGACAAGTGGATTTATGTTGAATCCCTCTTTCTTTCAAAAAAGTTCCCAAAACTTGGTTGAAGTATTCTGTACCATTATCCATACGAAGTATGCTTATTTTTGTGTGAAATTGGTTTTCGATCATACTATAAAAATTCTTGAATAATATTTCAACTTCAGATTTTCCATTCATCAAATATGCCCAACAAATCCGAGTATGATGATCTATAAAAGTCACAAACCATTTTTTCCTGAATAAGGTAGTAACCTTAGAGGGACCCCAAACATTACTATGAATCAAATAGAGAGGTTTTGATGCACTGTAGCCTTTTGAAATATAAGGAACTCAATGATTTTTTGATAAATGACACACGTCACAATGAAGATGAGTACAATTCAAATTTTTAAACAGATTAGGCAACAAATATTTTAAATAATAAAAACTAGGATGCCCTAATCTAAGATGCGAAAGCATTATTTGATCACGCACAGGGATTGAACTAGTACTACCACTGAAGCCTTGAACTTGTTTATTGCCGAATAGGGTATCATCAAAATAATGAAGGCCATTGATCATCCTAGCACTGCCAATCATTGCCCCCGAGTTCTGGTCATAAAATTCACAGTGAGAATCAAAGAATATTATACGATAGTTAGAATCACGAGATAATCTACTAACAGACAGATCATTGCAAGTAAATTTAGGAACATGAAGGACAGATTTTAATTCTATTTTTCCCGGAAATTCTAATTGAACCTGCTCCTGCAATGGATGAAAGACTCCCATCTGCAATCCTAACCTTTTTATTACCCGTACAAGGATAATAAGATTGAAACAATTGAGATATACTAGCCATATGGTTGGATGCACCTGAATCAATAATCCATGGTGCAAAGTCTAAAGGCTGGAATAGACACTCGACATATTACCTGTTTGGGCCAAGGAACCAATAGAAGTACTGGATATCAGATTGGATTTCAGCAGTTGAGGAAGCTGATCCATATGCTCTGAACTTAAAACATTGGCCTGGGTTTCATTTGCTCTAGGAATCACTTGGTTGTTTCCAGGTCCAAGTTTGCCGCTCTTCCAATTTGCTGGTTTTCCAGTAGTTTCCAGCAGGTTTCTCGGGTATGGCGTGGCTTATTACAATAGTTAGATTTTTGATTGGGATATGACCACTGTACAGAGGTATTAGCAGCAGCCAAAACAGTAGGATTAGCAGCAACCAAAGCCGAGTTCTCAACTGTTCCATCAGCCCCTTTTTTTTTTAGCATAACATTACGTCTCACTTCAGAAAATACCTCTACGATTGGAGGCAGAGGCTGTGTACCAAGAAACCTCCCCCTGGCCACATCAAACTCATCATTGAGTCCTGCCAAGAATTTAAAAATTCTTGCATTTTCCACCGTCTTCTTGTTGTAGTTGCAATCATTAGGGCTCTTCCATTCAAATTTATTGTATAGATCCAAGTCTTGCCACAGTCCCTTAAGGACATTGAAATACTTAGTCACACTATCTTCCCCTTGTTGGGTCATGCCAGTTTTTTGCTGCAATTCATAAATTTGGGAATAATTTCCAAGGTCAGAATACATCTGGCTAACATTATCCTAGAGTTCTTTTGCAGTAGGATAACACATGTAATTAGCACTAATATCTTCATCCATTGCATTCACAAGCCAAGCCATAATCATGGAATTTTCAGAATCCCATATATTATATGATGGGTTAGCTTTGTCAGGGGCCTAGGTTTGACCAGTAAGGTACCTAATCTAATTTCTCCCGCAGATATACATTCAAACTGACTGAGACCATCTCAAGAAGTTGGCTTCATTGAGACGGATATTTGTGATTTGGACTGAATGGGGTTCGGTATGGGCTACCTTGGTTTCAGTTTTGGTGTTGACCACTGGTTCAGGTTTGGCCATGGTGGAAGTTTCGAAAATTTCAGACATAATGGAGGCTGAACAGAGTTAAGGCAGTGAGGCCTAGGTTTTAGAGGCTATGACTGCCGAAAGGAAAAGAAAACCAGGCTCTGATGCCATCTAGAAGTGGAGAAGAATTGAAATAGTATTTCTTATTATTGTAAAATTAGGTACTTTCTGAATGTCTTATAGACTACAAGGATAATCTAAAAGGAAAGAATAATAAAGTAAAGAACAAAAAATAAGGAAGGAATGACACTTGCTAACAAATCTCCTAGAATATCTCCTAAGAATATATCCTAGAATATCTCCTAAGATTAGATACATAATTACAGAAATTTCTCCTATAATCAAGGAGAATTGACTGGATAAATTTTGAAACTTTCCAACATTTACTCTAGGTTATCCTACCTGAGGTGAGTTAATCATTGAGATTGGGGTGTTATGTGTCAGGATACCTTCAACCAAACTTATTTCGAAGGATATTGGGATAGTTGGGCATTTTTGGTTAATTTATTCTGGTATTGGCATGTTTGTTTGTTGTCTTATCGAATTAATTGATTTCTTTTAATGTTAAATGCTGTTGAAGATTTATCAATGCTTTTGGTGTGGGTTTATAACTTATCTTTACCATTTAAATATTTTTTATAGCTTTCTTACGTGGTTGTAATTAACTATTTGCTGATTGTGAAGGAAAGGAAGGGTTCATCGATCAAATTGTCAAAGTTCTCGGGTGGAGGTCTTAGAGGAATTGATAATAATTATTTATCTGCTATTAACAAGCTCCGTGACTATTGGCACAAAGGCCATAATGGTGTTGTCTTTGATGACCAGGTGAGCTTGATCATTCAAATTGTATTTCATTTTCTCTTTCAGTGCTTTGGAATTTGTAACTGCATCATGTTAATTATTTTATAGTGGTTTGCCACTGTTTGCAGTGAATATTGCTGATGTCTATCAAATGAATTAATGGATTTTTAGGATTTAATTTGTTTCTTAGTTGAATGATATTTTTGGAAACACATTTCAATTGTGACCTACATGGACATATCATGCAATGTGTTGACATGGAACCATTTGTATTAGTCTTTAGTGACTGTAGGCTTACATACAGTGTTGTTAAAATAGGGATCCTGCATAGGATCACTAGAAGGGTTGGCATGATCAAATCGAGGACTCTTTAAGATTCTAATAATGATATAAACTAGATAGTAAAAATGCATCTGTATGTTATTTTTCAAACAACTTATCTATTATAAACCTAAGAAATTTTCCTATAAGTCTCCAAGACTAGGAAAATAGCAAGTAGCTTATATGGTAATGCCTTTATTTAACAAACATATAAATTTTTCAAATTGTTGCATTCACAACTCACATCAAAGGGGCTTATAATAAAGAAGAAGAATATATAGTTATTGGAAAAAAATGAACAAAAAAAAAGCATAATTGTGACACAAACTACTCAGAAAAATTTACAAGTTGCACATATAAAATGTTAAAAAAATTTAGCCAATAAATAACAAAAGCCATATTATCTAGCTAGCTCATGAACATTAGCGTCAGGTATGAACATTCAAGTCCCTATTTGGTTCATCAATATTTCTGAGGTCATTGTGAGTAATTTCATCAAGCTCATCATTAAAATCATTGTTACCATCAATCTAATAATAAAATTTTTTGGCCCAACAAATGTATTAATATTAGAAAAACCAAATCACTCCATAAGCCGTCCATTCTATGTACATTTTATAGTACAAACATTAAACCTATAGTGCTAGTTACTTTCTATAAATTTAAAAATCTAATTTATTTTGAGGTGTTATGTTTCTACCATAATCCTACGAATCCTATAATACCTTATTTTATCCCAACAATTTATGGTTATACATTGGATTAGGATTGGAAGATCTAGATCATGATTTTAACAACCCTGCTTACATAGTGGATGAGCTTTGAGTCCAGCTCCTACAACCCTTTTCTGACTGTTGAGCAGGGTTTACTGATAGTTCTTAGAAACAAAGTCATTGGTGTTTTCTCATTTGTATATTGCAAAGCGTTGCTGGATGATGCAAATCATGTGATAAAACATGGATGGTATAATGGTAGTTGTCAAAGGGTCTAAGTCTTTACCGCACAACTTGACATTGTGATGACACCAAGTTTCACTTGGTTAAGTCAATGACACACACACACGGAGATTCTTTGGTTAAGACCTGCAAGTGTGCAACAATGAAATAACATTGACAAGGCAACAGTGTTTAGAGGAGTAACTTCTCCCACCCTTTTCTTATTCAAATACAAGGATTACACACACCTAACATGGGTAGGAACATCATGCACGGATTTCCTCTAGGCATGCCACCCACATGTCATATTAATATATAGTTGGCAACCACAAGTGCCTAGGTTGTGCTGGATGCAGCCAGCGTTTTCCAACAAGGCTAAACAACTTTTGTTTATAATTATGTGGCTAGAAACATGCCCAGATGTGAACCGACGGATTCATCCTTTAGCCAAGCCCGTATGTCAGCCTTATGAAAACTGGCATGTAACTGCCTTGTCAGGTCAACATGTCAATACTGCAGCATTTGACTTTGACACTGCATACTGCCTACGGGTCAACACTTCATGTCAAGCATGGTTTCTCCTTAACCATGATTTATTCCATGTCTCAGCAAAACCATATGTCAATGATGCATTTGACATGCCCAAGTTAACCATCTGACCATGTCAACCAAGACCAGCCACTGTGAGCAACCTTGTCAAGGACCATGGCCCCAATTATTTCCATCCTTGACCATGTCGAGTAGGCAATTTAGCATCTATGTGCTCCCTCTTTAGCAACATAGACTATCCAAGCATCGAATGTCGAGATAACCATGATAGGCCATCTTATGCTACTACCTTGGAACATGAGTTGCCCACACCGTGTGCCTTGGCAAATATCAAACTAATCAAGGGTCTGACAGTAATTCACTGCTCGCTGGGAAACTTTGAGGAGTTGAGGTGAAGGGATTTCATTCTACCAGAGCAAATATTCTTCAGATACTTGCTGGACATATGTATTATTGAACCCTTAACCATGTCAACAGGAGAGAGAGGCAATTGAAGCAAGGAGCCATGCGTAATTATATTTCATTTAGCACATCCCTTCTCCCCAGGGAAAAAAGAAAAAAAGAACAAAAGAACAAAAATGAAACCCAAAAGAAAATTAACTTTAGAGTTCATTTGTCTTTTAATTTTTAGCTGCTTTTTATTATCTGAAAGTTCATATAGCCTGTATTGTATGCACTAATATCAAATGTCCACTGTATCTAATTAGTCTTATGGTGCAGGAGCGGGTTATGAAGGTGGTTTTATTTATTTCATCCTTGCTACCAAATGTTTCTCGGCCTTTTCTCATCATCTCAACAGCCACTGCTCTTACTGTATGGGAGGCTGAGTTATTGCGCTTGGCTCCATCTGTTAATGTTATAGTTTACAGTGGAAACAAAGATGTGCGGCGAATTATCAGGCAACTAGAATTTTATGAAGACGGGGGTTGTGTCATGTTTCAAGTACTTTTATCCACTCCAGAAGCTATTGTTGAGGTATATCCATTCATGATGAGCATTCTTGTATCTTTTTTCCTTGCAGTCCTCTCTTAGAGATTTGGAAATCAAGTAGAGTTTAGGATTGAAAAGTTACATTAAGGGTGAACTGTCTCTTGGTTAACTTGAGTTCAGACATCATGGGTAATTCTTGATATATTGTAGTGCATTTTTGTTCTTACATAGCTGCACATTCCAATGAGCCTATGTAGCCATTTGTATAGTTGTATAATAGGTTGGTTGTGGATTTCTCAAGAAAATGAAAATAAAAGTAAAAAGATTACTTGTTTGTTTACATGGGTTTATAGCAACTTGCAAGCATCTGATTGGTTGTGTGTGCATTGTTCTGCAGGATTTAGACACTTTAAATTGCCTGGGATGGGAAGCAGTCATAGTTGATGAGTGCCAGAAATCCAGAGTTTCAACACATTTTGAGCAACTTAAGATGCTAGTCACTGATTCAAGGCTTCTTCTTGTCAATGGCCAGATAAGGGTACATTTACTTTCTGCTCCATGTTTAATATTAAACCAACACAACAGGTTGCTTATACCATCTTACCTGATTTTGCAGGATACTTTAGCTGAGTATGTTAATATGCTGTCCTTCCTTGGTGCAGACAATGATGTGGACATAAATTATGATTTAAAAACTGACTCCAGTGAAAATATTCGTACTTTGAGGGAGAGGCTTTCACAATTTATTGCATATGAATGTAAGTCGGACTCTTCAAGGTTTGTGGAGTACTGGGTCCCTGTTGAGCTTTCAAATATTCAACTTGAGCAGTATTGTTCTACTCTATTTTCAAATTCCATAACACTTCGGTCATGTTCGAAGAATGATCTTGTTGGGGCTCTTCATGATATTCTTGCATCTACCCGGAAGGTAGGCTCTGAGTAACCTTTTTGCATCACTTTTATGTATAAAATTGGGGCATTACATGTTTAAGCCATACCTTTTAATTCTGTCTTGTGTGCTTTTGTGTGCTTGTGTACACATGATCTTGCTTGTTTATCAATGTGCTGCTGTGGCTTGCTGTAGCACATGGACCCATGTATATAAGCTTCCTTTGGTACAACATATTTGCTTCATATTATCTATGTAGGATGGCTTTTGAATAATTGCACATTCATGTTGGACTTCAGTCTCTAAAAAGTTTGCTCTTCGGATCAAATGATCTAATTTATTTGTCCAAAAGCCCCATGTTTTTAAAATAAAGTGTTTGTGGAAGCCTACCATTAATCATAGTCTTATAGTTATTCACTGACAGGCTCCTTAAATAAATTTGAAGTCAGGGAAATTTTTAAACACTCAAAAATCTTTATTACTTGTTTGACTTAATGTCATTAAATTATTTTTGAGTTTTTATTGTCATCTCTCTCTCTCTCTCTCTCTCTCTCTCTCTCTATATATATATATATATATATATATATATAATATTATTTATTTATTTTCTTTGGGCGGAGGGAGGAGGACAAGTTTACAAACACAAAGTTTTAAATTCCCATTTTGACTAGGAAAGAAATTTTGAATATTTCAACTTCACAAAATGATGGAAATTAGTATTGGAGCTTTTATAAAGCTTCAAAAAATGGTTTAGAAATAAAAGCTGTGCATAGAAATACATCATTGACAATGTAGTCTTATGAGGTGTATATCTGTATTTCAATAATCATATTAATTCAACTATTCATAAATCAATTAAATATTAGTTATTATTTAGGTTGGGCCTTGGATCATAGGCGAGGTTGCTCCTTTGTGACTAGTTGGTTGCGTATTTGAGTCCAAGTAAACAACCTCTCTGCATAAAAGCAGGAGTAAGGTTACGTACATTGTGATGATCCTCCCTCTACCCTTCAAAGTGAGGAGCCTTGTGGCCTGGAGATGCCCTTTTTACCATTACTTATTATCCATCGTGGTCCGCCCCATTCGCGGGAGCTTTGTATACTGTGCTGCCCTTTTTTTATTTTAAATAATAAAATATTTTGATGATATCTAAGTTCAATTTACACATAATTTCGAAGGACTAAAAGTTATCATTCATTTCCTTCTTGAAATAGTTTTTATTTTCAATAAAATAAAAGATTTATTATGAGAGAGATTTAAATTTTGGGTCTTGAATCTCAAACTACAGTCTCAAGGAAAACTTTCTCTATAGTCAAATTTTTGAAAAATTGCGTTGAATTCTTGAGTTGATAGATTTTGGATAATTTGTGGAAATTTCATTTAAAATGTTGTAAGATGGAAACTGATTTCTATTTTTATTTCGAAGGTGATTGAAAGCAGAAATTTCTAAAATTTTGGACATTTTTGTGGAAATTTAAGACCATTACAAACCTTAAATTCTGAGAGTTAAGGATCCTACAGTCTGTCATCCATTGAAGAGTTTATGGATGGGAATATACAAGAGGGTTTATGAGAGGGATGGCTGTCTGATTTAAAATTGTTTGTAGGTTGAAATTGTGGGGAAAAAAACTTCATATAATATGTGGAAAGGTAGGATTTTTAATTTTTTTTTCTCCAAAAAATTGCTGTGTAATGGCAAGGTCATGTTTCTGGCTGTGAATTTAGATTGGATATTGGTTGGTTGTGGGCGAAAAATTGGCACAATATTGTGATGAATGGAAGGGGGATAAAAGAGATGATGAACATGTATGGAACTAGAAACCTTAAGGGCCTGTTTAGTTGTGGAAAATAGTTTTCATTTTCATTTCCATTGTGGTTAAAAAAATGCCCCCTTGTTCCAAAAACTATGTGGAAATCTTGGAAATCAATAAGAAAATGTTTCCCATTTTTCCTATGCAAATAAGAAAATTTCTATGAGGCATTTTGGTTGTTCTTCTGAATTCGGAAACTGGAAATGAACAGTGAAATTTATTTTCCATAACTAAACAAATTCATAAATCGTTTTATTCTTCTCTTGTTAAGTCCCTAAATGTTGTTCTTTCCTTTTGATTAATTTTATTTGTCGGGACAAAGTTGCTTTCAAGATCGAGACATTTGTTTGGGGCTTGGTCTGAATATGATAAACACTAGTCTCTGCAGTGGAGGAGGCCTAATAAGGCTTTATCTCATGATCTTTGTAAGTTTTGAGTTGTGAGACAGCTGACCACATTTTCTGCGTTGTTCTTTTACTTGAGGGTTATGGAACATTCTTCTTAACATTATGGAGGAATAATGTTTGGTTAATCAAACACTGGTGATGTTCTTTATGAGATTTCGAGGTTTTGGGAAAAGGAAGGATACCATAATTTTGGTTGATCTGTGCTTTATTGTCCATGTTATCTTGCATTTGGTTAGAGAGGAATTGAGAATTTTCTGGGATATGATTACTCCTGGGTGTTTCCTCTGCGAAAGAGCGTTCTTTGCCCAAGGGAGTCATTAGTGGGTGGTTTTCCAGAAGTTTCATTATTTCATATTCAGAGTGACTAGCGATCTTTGCTACATTGACTATGTTATGTGTTTTTTTCATGTGTTCTGTATTTTTTGTTTCTTATTTAATGTGTGGAGTTCTGGTCCTCTCTTTTGTACATTCTCTCTGCCTTTAATGAAATATACTTTTCTTGTTAAGAAAATCAACAAAAGGGATTATGCATACAAGCTTTTGGTTAAAGGTCATGAAGGTTTGGGGTGGGCGAGGGTTGTTCCTTTATTTTTGTCTGTTTTGTTAAGGCTTATTAGTAGTAGTAGTTCTTGTAATCGATCCTTGATTCCCTAATTAGAGTTCTTATGTTTTATATTGTAAACTTTTTGGAAACTTGCTTATGCGGTATTTGCTGACAGTGCTGTGATCATCCCTACGTTCTTGATCATTCTTTGCAAGCATTACTAACCAATGGCCTTAAGGAGATTGAGATCTTGGATTTTGGAATAAAGGCTAGTGGCAAGCTACAATTTCTTGACAATATCCTTCCAGAGTTAAAAAATCGAGGTTTAAGAGCATTGATCCTTTTTCAGGTACATATTTGATATATTAATTTTGTTATTTCCAGCCTAGGGGAATTTGTACCTTTTGAATCTTACTTTCTTGAGGTTGAATTGTAATATATAAGATTTGGTAACATAAAATGTTTGCTTGTTTGGGGTATAGAGTACTACAGAATGTGAGAAATATTTGACGACTGTAACTAATTAGTTCCAAATGCCAAAATGACCTGTCAAGCGCCTCACGACATTTGGTGTTACAAGTGTTGTATTATGTTTTTGTATAATGTGTTAGCATCTTATATTCCTTTACTAGTAAATATAGCCAAATCTACTAAATGAGTGCCTGTTTTCTCTGCTTGTTTTTGTTCTTCACCACCATCCTGCCGCTACACCTCCCCCACCACCACGCGCAGTGGCAGCAAAGAAAAAAGAACTCTGATCTACATGATTTCTTGGAACAAATTTTCAAGTAGGGCTTCATTTTGGTCTATTTTGTTTGTTTGTTTATTTTTTATTTTTAAGCATACTTGGTACAGAACTGAATTAATTTGGCTTGTCATTTGTTCTGCTTTTAATTAGTTTTTTTTTTAAAATAAATAAATTATATTATTTTAATTTAGTAGTTAAACTTACAGCCCACAGTGTTGGGCCATCTCTTTGACTATCAATAATTGAAAGGGTGGCATTGGCACCTGGTTTTCCTCGTAGTTTATGATGTGGGACAAATTGAGGGGGACACTTTCCCATCTTAACATCCTTGCTTTGGTGCACTGGGCATGAGTGATAATTTATCATTGTAGTTTTCAAACTTTTCCTTGAGAAGAACTGATAATTATGAAATAGGATGACAAGACCAAATACATATTATAAAAATGTATGCAATTTGGTACTTTGGGTCTTTCTATTCAGTTTCTCAATAAAACCAGAATTGAAAACCTATTTTTGAAAAATAGAAGCTAAAACTTGAAAACTGAACACAAATCAAAAGAAGATGTTTGGGATTTTGGTTTTTTGGGCCTTTCAGTTCAGTTTTTCAATAAAACCTAAATTGATAATTTTATTCTTTTAAAACCTAAAACTAAAATTGAAAAGCTGAGCTCAAGTAAAAGACAGATCTTTTTCAGCTTTACTTTTGGTCTGGTATTTTTTTTTTTAACTCCTGTATGCCCGGATGACCTAGGAGTACACTTCTCACTGACTGAGTGTCCCTGCAAACATCTTATTACTCAATTGATAATGAGTGGTGTTGATGTTGGTTCGTAAAATGTTTGCATATTCTGTTTATTCTGTGATATGGATTGCCTGTTCAACTAAATCAATGCTGGTTTCTGGTGGAGGGTGGGAATTATGGGAGCCTTTCTGCCCAGTGGATCAGTCAGGCTCTGAAAGGGACTTTGGGTGGTGAAAAATGCTGGTTGTTCTAAGTCCACCCTATGTAGTTGACAGTAATTAAAACTGAAAATACTGTTAAATGGTATGTGCATGACAGAACTCCAATAATTTTGAAAAAAATTTGTATAACCATTGCTTTGTCGAATGATTAAAAATTTTTTGTTGTGTTTCTTGTAAGAAAATTCTTTTCTCATTGTTCTTTCTGAGGTTTGATGGTTTTTTTGTTTTGTATTTTGAAATCAATTTTTAATCTTTGTGTTGATATCTTGATTGATCCTTCCAAGTGTTTTTTTGGTTATCATTATACAAATATTATTACATTACTATCTGAATAAAAAAGAGGCAACACTACACAGTGCACAAAGCTCTGACCCCAACATTTGTATCTAAGTGATAGATTTAATTCTTAATGCAGAAATATTTATTTGTAACGAATAGTGCAGGTACTTGAATCTAGATTGAAATAGTTATTATTTAATTTTGGGTGATAGAAAAAATGATGATCAATATGAAAATTGAGATGGAAAAATAAAACGGATGTGGGGTGAGGGGTTGGGATGCACTTTGCTGAATGATTTATTTTCAGATGCATTTGGTAAACTTAGTAACCTGACAATGGAAGCAAAATCCACAACCACATTAATTGTCTCTTGAAACCACCTATTTTCAGGCAGTTTAAATTCATATATGGCAGAGTGCAACAATAACAACAACAACAAACCAAGCCTCAAGTCCCACTAGTTGGGGTCGGTTACATGAATCCCCTTCCGCCAATTTACACAATCATGGGCAATTTCTTCTGAAAAATTCAGGGCTATTAAATACTTACTCACTATCTGATTGTAAGTTATTTTTGATCAACCCCTACCCCTACTACTCCCCCTTATGGTAACTACCCCACTCTTCACTAGCACACAACTTGGCCTGTGTTGCAGATGCCCAAACCATTTGTGCTACAAGAGCTACACCTTACTTACTGCAATTATGTTCATTCTTTATTTTATCTCTTTGTTATACCACTCATCCACCTTACCATTCTCATCTCAACAACTTTTGCTTTTGGATATTTTGTTTCTTAGTTGTCCAACATTCTGTTCTATGTAGCATTGCTGGTCTTGCAGCCGTCCTATAGAACTCCCTTCTAGTTTTAAAGATTTTCTACAATCATGCAGCAATGCTTGAAGCACTTTTCTATTTTAGCGAACCTGCTTTAACTTTGTGCATTACATCTACTTCAATTTCTCCTTTAGCTTGCGTAATAGATCCAAGGTATCGAAATCTACTTGTGTTATTGATTTCTTGACCATAACAAATTTAACCCTTTTTCCAATATTCCTCGTACTACAATATATTCTATATTGTTTCTATGTATCCTAAAACCTCTAGATTCTAAAGCTTCTTTCTATAATTCTAACTTAGATTCTACTCCACCTGTAGTTTCATTGATCAAGACATATCATCGGCAAACAACATGTACCATGGGTGTTAGAACCATGGTCTTAAATTTCCACGAAATTGTCGAAATTTCCAATTTGAATTTCATTTGTATAAATTGAATATGTTTAATGTACATTATCTTACAAATATGTTTGATACACATACTATTTTACAACTCTTCCACCTCATACAAAACATAGATGTATTTAATTTGTAATATATTGGTCATAAAACTTATATTTTTATGTTTGATAACCATTTCAAAAGTTTCACAAAGAATTCCATGCTTTACTACTAATTTCTTTTTTTTTTTTCTCAAATCGAAATCGAAATTCCTGTTGAAATTTTTGTACTTTTGGAGCTTCGAGATATGAGTCGAAATCGAAATTTAAGACCTTGGCATGGTCTTAAATTTCCACGACATTGTCGAAATTTTTGATTACCATCTTCCTCGAAATCAATTGGTAGTCGAATTCTGTCTTGCATAATTTCCATCGAAATCTCAACGAATCATCTGAAATTTATCGAAATCTCGAAATTTTAGCGAAGCTTGTCGAAATTTAAACTATATGATGAAATTTTATCAAAATTCAAATGAGAAATTTAGGAGTGAAGTGAAATTTCTATCTTAATTTATTTTATTGATATAAATGATTATTACAAGTGCTTTTGAAATTATATGAAAAAATAAACTTCCATTAACATTTTATTTAACCATTCATTTCTAAATTATCATTATTTGTATAGTAAATAATATTTAAATGATTTATGAATTTCATTTGTATTAACTGAATATGTTTAATGTATATTATCTTACAAATATGTTTGATACACATACCATTTTACAACTTTTTCACTTCATACAAAACATAGATGTATTTAATTTGTAATATATTAGTTCTAAAACTTATATTATTGTGCTTGTTAACCATTTCTAAAGTTTCACAAAGAATTCCACGCTTTACTACTAATTTCCATTATTTTTTCAAATCGAAATCGAAATTGACATCGAAATCTAAATTTCTGTCGAAATTTCCGCACTCTTGGAGCTTCGAAATCGAAATTTAAGACCTTAGTTAAAAGTTTTAGTTGTTTCTATTTTGCAGCTTTTCTGACTAAATGAATTTTGATCTCTTCATAATTTTGAACGTTGATATATATATATATATATATATATACACATGTGTATTTGTGTATTCAATTGGCAATATTTATGCTGTTTGAAGTTTTTACATATTTTCTCATTGCATCTTTCTTTATGTGATTTTAGTCGCTCATTAAATGTATTCAGTTTTTTATTTTTTTTAATTTACAGAACAATGTTCAAGGAAGCTTCAACTTGAGTAACTCTATCTATGTTTTAGATGATCATTGAATAGTTTTACAACTGAATTATGACCTCATTACATTTGGCATATTACAATTGTTGGATAGCTTGATATACATTGTTGGATGAGATTTTTTGTTAAAGTAGTGATCAGGTTCAAGGTTGTCCTACATTTAGGTCTTGTTACCTTTGTTTTCCCCCCAATAAATGCATTGTAGGGCCCTTTGTTCTTGTTAGAATACCACTTTAACTAACATCATAAGCTATTAGTTTGTGGGCCAAAAGTATATATCAAGCTTTTATACTCCCCTGCACATGCAGCTCGACAACAAGTGGAGAGATAAACAAATGATAAATACCCACTACAGGGAATACAATTATTTTTTTAAACACCGCAAATAAATGTGGACAACAAGACTAGAACCTAGGATCTCTTGCTAGCCAGCTTTGATACCATGTTAGATTTTCACTTCCGTTGAGAGTGTAAGCTTTTAGGTAAAGTGCTATTTTAACAGTTCTGTTTGTACTTTTCTACTTGTTTAACTTCAATTGTTCTGCCTCATGTGTGATATGGGCTTGCATGTGAGGTGGAGTGTTGGATTTCTTACCACCATTGAAGCGACCTAACCGCCCTTTTAGGTAAAGTTGTTGAGAATTACGGTGTACTCCCAACAGGGGGGTGAATTGGGTTTTAAAAAAAATTTCTTCTTAAAACTTATTTTGTTAAATATTACCCTTTTCAATTTTAATTTGCTACAATCACACAATCACAATAGTTCTTATCAGCAACCTCACAATACCAATCAACAATTCAATGAATGAGTACAATACCACAATCCAACTTCAAACAATATGGAAGACCAGCTGTATATTACAATGAAAAATATCAAGATAGAATTTTAGAATTTTTGATCTTAAATGCCCTACAATTTATCTTCAATTTTACAAGATATCTCAGCTATTTTCTCAATTTCAGAACTTGTATTATCAACACAAACAAAATAGTTCCTTAATTCAAAGATAATCAGTATTCCAACAATTCCCAAATATCCAGCAAGTTCTCAATGATTTAAATCAACATACACGCAAGTTTATATTTGCAAGAATATAAAGAGATTTAGGGAAGAAGAGAGGAACACCGGTTTTTTACAAGGTTCGGCCAGCGGCCTAGGCCCTTGCCCCAAGCAATACGCTGTGAAGTTTTTCCTTTCCAACTTTTTTCCAGGCAAAGTTACAACGTCTTTCCGTATGAGGCGGAGACCCCTCTCTAATAAGAATACCCCTTCTTGCTAGGCAACAATCCAGTAACCCTGAATTGTCAAAAATAGAAACAAGAAACAATTTCTGTTTGTACAAGTAGAACTCTCAGTTAGAGCAGATTTGTACAATTAAAATCAATATACTTTAATAAATAAACAATAGAGAAAAAGAAGCTCAGTAGAATATCACCTGATTATTAATTTAGAGTTGAGAATCGCAGTAGAGAGATTCAGAATTTTGTGAATTAAATCAGAAAGAGCACAACAGTTCTTTAGAAAACTTTAAGCAAGATAACTATGAATATTTGATTTTTATGTGCTTGATCTTTTATTTAATTTTGTGAAATTAATGAGTATTTGTAGAGTAGTAAAGTTACTTGACGTTTTCCCTAAGTTTCTTGCAGTATTTCCCAAGTGTTCTCCTAGTTTGGAGCCCAAGAAATCAAATTTGGAAACTTTTCAAATGCTGTTTAAAAGTTAAAACACGAACTTTAGTCGACTGTGACACGAGGGTCAGTCACCTGAGCTTTATAAGTTCAGCGTATTTTGAAACACAGTAGTGGGTCAGTCGACTGTACTTTAATGAGTCTGTCGCCCGTCTCGCTTCTGTTTGCTTCTTAAAAAGCACATAAAAATGTCAATTGCCTCATGATATTACATCAGTCGCCTGTCCTACTTTCAGCTTTTTATATGTTCATATATTTGATTTCAATTCTTAACTTTGATCTTGGAAAAACATATGTTAAGACTTTAAAAACATTTTCCATGATTTTGAAATAAGGTCTCTAAGTCAAAGATATTTCCTAAGAGCTTCATGCATCAATATTGAATTGTTAAAGTACTTACATGAGACGTGTATATGATAAAACTATCTTAAACACTAAGTCTTCATGCTTCAGCTTCCATGCTATGTCCAACTTGAACATCTTCCTTCAATATGCTTTAACATCCATCATAGCTCATTGCCTTGAGTGTAAACATCATTCATCTTCTTCAAACACATGAACTCGATCTCATAAGCTCTTTTTGAAGTCTTGATAGATACAACAAACATGTTAAGTACACCCTTGATTTTTTTTCATCAAAACGAGATTAAGCCTTGTAAGGCCAACAATTGTGATGCTACAGATTGTTAGAGCTACTAGTTACATCTCTCTCTATCTCTCTCTTATGTGTGTGCGTGCACACACATGCAGCATTTGTAAATATGTAGCAACTAAGTATTGTGTGGTGCAGGTGCTTTTCTTCTCTCTCTCTCTCTCTCTCTCTCTCTCTCTCTCTCTCTTATCAATTTTATTCTAATCATGACATTTTTGGAAATGACAGTCGATTGGTGGTGGATCTTTAAAGGTTGGGGATATTTTGGATGACTTTATACGTCTAAGATTTGGTCCAGATTCTTATGAACGTGTTGATTGTGGCGGAGTTCTCCCATCCAAAAAGCAAAGTGTTCTGAACAACTTCAACAACAAGAAGAGTGGGAGATTTGTTTTTTTATTAGAAACACGTGCTTGTCTTCCAAGTATCAAACTTTCATCAGTGGATGTCATTATTGTATTTGACAGTGATTGGAATCCAATTAACGATTTAAGGGCCCTGCAGCGGATCACCATTGACCCAGAATTTGAACAGATTAAAGTATTCCGGTTATTTTCACCTTGTACTGTAGAGGAAAAGGTCTTAATTCTTTCTAAGCAAGATATAACTCTTGATAGCAGTTTGCATAACCTTAGCCGGAGTACTAGTCACATGCTTCTCATGTGGGGTGCCTCGGTTCTTTTCAACAAGCTGGATGACTTCCATAAAAGTAGTACTTCATCATTTGATGCAAACATATCTTCTGAGCAATCAATTTTGAAAGATTTAGTGCAGGAATTCATTTCTTTGCTGTGTCAAAATGGTGTAAACAGTGATACAAGCAACTCTATTATTCTTAAAGTACAACAGAATGGAGGAACTTACAGTAGGAATATATCTGTGCCTGGTGAGCTGGAAATTCAATTGATAGATGAGAAGCAACCTCATGTATTTTGGGCTAAGTTGTTGGAAGGCAGGCATCCTCAGTGGAAATATTCATCTTGGCCGTCTTTGAGGAATCGAAAAAGAGTTCAATACGGTGAAGAAATACCCAAACAACCGGACGTTGGAAGTCATGGTGCTGTGAAGAAGCGCAGGAAGCTAGATAAAGGAAAATTAGATTCTGTGGAGAAGGAAGGTATGGGACAGATACTGCTGACTCTTAAAACTTCTTGTGATCATTCTGGTATTGTGCTTCAAAAGGGTTTCCTAGGTGCAATGAAGTTTGATGTTCATAATAAAAATACAGTATTTCAAAGTTTTAGTTCTGAAAGAATCTGTAATTTGTGCAGGAACTACTGGAAACTTGGTGAAAAATGAATCTCAATCCTTGCCTAGACGAACAACTTCTGTGAGTGATACACTCAATGCCAGAGGTACAGAAACTTGCAAGATGGTTGCTTCTGAGGGAAGGGGAAATGTGCGTGATGAAACTTGTGCAATGGTTGACACTGAGGGAAGGGGAAATGTGCGTGATGTGCAAAAGAATCTTCATCTTCTTTTGAAGGCAGAGCTATCAAAACTTTATGAAATTCTACAATTTTCAGTATGCATCCCCTTTTCTTAGCTTGCTTGAGATTTTATCGTGCACAAAATTTTATTTATCCATGCCGCCTAATTCTTTTTTTTTTTCTGTTGAAATTCTACAATTTTTAGTTCTTTTCTATATTTTTTGTTGCACATTTGGTCTTCTAATATCTTTGAGTTGATTGGCATGATTGCAAGTATTATTCCTGGTTATAACTTCCTGTGTTTTTTGAGTGCTTAGGTCATGCATCTTCAGAATTACGGTATTTTTATTTGTTTCTGAACAGATATGACATACCTACTGTTATCTAATCAATTTGAGGGTCTTGTTGATGTTGTAATGATGTGTTGCACATTCAGTCAGCAAAATATTAATGTATGATTGGTTGCATTTGATTGTGATTGCAGGAGGATGTCAAGGATAAGGTTGGAAGGTTTCTTGAATATGTAATAAGCAATCATCATGTCAATAGTGAACCAGTGAGCATATTGCAGGCTTTCCAGATCTCTCTGGTTAGTTCATTCTCGTATAATCTGTGTTAGTGTTCTTTCATCTAGACTTTTTTGAAAATAATTAATTATGCTTTGAACTAAAATTGATATTTTAGTTTTATGTAGATATTATAGAACGAATAAAAATATTTTTGAGGTTTGCCTTTTAAAAACTTGTTCCTAGGAAGTTGCTGATTTATTAAGATTAGCTTTAACATAAATCCTAAATGATTTGGCAATCAATCTTATAATTTTGGCATCTGTGTTTTAATCCGTTTGTGGTAGCAGAACTGGCTGTAGTGCTTGTGATTTGTGGTGGTGACAAATCAGAAACTTAAAAATTGAAAAGAATTCCTAAATATTTGGGAAAATAATAAGAGAATTACTTGAATTTTGTGCTGATTTCAAGGCACCTGTAATTTATGTTTCTTCCCTAAAATTAGTTGTGCAAGAATAGAATTACATGAATTTTATGCTGATTTCAAGGCACCACTAATTTATGTTTCTTCCCTAAAATTAGCTGTGCAATCATCTACACTAACAAAAGTCAATTAAAACACTCTTCCCACCTGTCTGATAGGGTAAAAATTACTTGCTTGTGTTGATCTGTTTGATGAATACTACATGGCTTGAGCTAGCAGTATGATTTTATATTGTTAATACACCATATGAGATGTACAAAAATGACATAAGATGGCCACAATGTTTCTATTTTTACACATATAAAGTAAAAGACCTATTCTGGGTCATTTCTTGTTTTGATAGACAAATAAAAGGTTTCATTAAGGAAGAAAGAATGTACAGAAAACAGAATAAGACATCTTCCTATGGAAAAATAATACATTAAAGAATAAATCAAAACAAGACAGCCTTCCAGTTTGTCTAAAGATATAGATGGACATCCCTTTAGATCATCCTCTGCTGCAAAGGACCAGAGGGACTCAAATAAGATAGGGTCCAAAGAGGAAAAAGCACATAGCCAAAGAAGCCAAATTAGATTTCTTGATAGAATTCAACTTCATATGAGCTAGGTTGCTCTTTGCAGTATTATCCTCTAGTTGAGAATTCCCAAAAAAGTTTGGAATGAAGTAAGAATATTGACTAAAGAATCCATATCATTGGAGACTAGAAAAACCCACTACATGTATAAAGCTGATAAGGATAACCTTGATGCTCCTTTCTAGAAGCAGGAAACCACAATATGGAAAAAGTAGCTAAGGACAGACAATCCATAATTTACCTCCTCCAGTGAAGGCTCAAATCCTTTCTCTCTAAAATTTGTTTAAGAAATTGCTAGCTCACTCAATCTTACAGTTTCTCAAATCCAATTTGAACACTGGCCCCTTTTTTTTTTGCATTCTCCTAGAATTTCATTTTTATTAGTAGTCCTAGACTGCCATTTGAAATCTGCCCTACCAACAAATAATTTTACCCAAAACACCACTTATCCTATTAGCAAGAACCTGCATGATGATCTTGTGAATGATAGTAACCAAGCTTCTAGGGCTAAATATTTTACTTCAGTTGTTCAACTTATGTTTTGAGAACTAGACTAATAAAGGTGGAGTTTATGCTTTTCCCTGATTCCCTCATTAAAGAAACACTCCTGAAAACCTATCTCATTCCACCACATTCCAGCAGCTGAAAAAGGGCTACACATACTCATCAAGCTTTTATCTGGAAAAATCTCGGAGGATATCAACAATTATACTATAAATTCTAACAATATCTCATTCATCAGTCTCCAACTCATTAATGAAATTCGTCTTCCAATTTCCCCTTGCTATCCCATGAAAAATATAGGGTTTGAAAGAATGTAGGATTGATACCTCCTTCTCTCACCACTTTTACCTAATTTTCTGCCTTCAGTTATCTTTTTTCATCTATAGCCACCTCCTCTAGCTCATTTTTAGAGGATAGCCTTGGACTAATACGATCCCGGTGCCATGGTTCTAAAAATCGGCCAGTACCGTTACTTCCCAGTAATTGTATCACCCAATATGGTCCCCTTTGGTGTTGTAATGACTGTTATGGTCCATTACATGCCGTTATTGCCACCATGGGTTGTTATGCCTTAGATCAGTTGTGAAGTGCAAACAAATTTTAACACTAATTTTGTACTTGAAAACCATTTCAAGCTTTTAAAATTTATAACAGAAATTATAAACTGTATTCGTTGTATTTACTATCAAAATAATCATGAATTTTTGCTCAAATTAATGGAAGATAAGGAAATTGTCTGTTATGTAGGGAGTAAAATCTTATATTAGTGATTTTTTCTTCTACATCAACTTCATTCAATTGCTAAAAAAAATCAGATTAAAACTTAAATTTGAAGCGTGGTAGTCTTTAATCTTTGCTCCATATTGCTTATTCTTTGATTATATGTTTTTGCTTTTATATGATTCTGCTATTTGAAATATAAATATATTCCACTATTTATGTTTCATTATTTTATGTTCTCTTAGTTTAGATTAGATTTATACTCAATAAAATGGTGAATGGTAAGAATTGAGATCCACAAAAGCTCCTTGGTGGTTTGGGTATTAGGTTAGTGAGTCCTTTAGGGCAAGATCTGAAAGTGGTACTTTACTCATAGGGGGAAAAAAAAAAGATATTTGGTGCACAAAAAAGAAATTAAAGAAATTTGACACTTCTTTTTTCTTTTTTTTTTGGGGGGGGGGGTGTGAGAAGTAGTTATGAAGATAATTAGTTGGAAAGCCAGGGCCTAGGGGATCTGAGGAAAAGTGGGCTGATTAAGGAAGTTTGGTTAGAAGCTATCTTGTTATTGTTTTTCTTCAAGAAACATAACTTGAATGCGTGGATGGAGGCATGGTTAGGAGTATTTTTTTTTGGATGGTAGGTACAAAGAGTGGGAGGTTCTTCCTCAGCAGGGGGCATTTCAGAGGATGTTAATTGTGCAAGATACTCACCCCTTATCTGGGTGAATTGGCAGAAAAGGATTCATTAGCCGACCTTGCCTAGTGGAACTTGAGGCTTCTTGTTGTTGTTTAAGAAGTTAAAGGCTGGGGTTATTGGTGGAGCACATTGGCTTTTGGTCCTACGAGGCCATTTCTTCGGTTTTATATCTGGGATAAGTTGTTTGGGCATATGACTTTTCTCATCCTGGGTGGATTCTAGGGAGAAATTTTCAATGTGGTGAGGTTTGTCGAGGAAATGAAAGGGGGAGGTAGGACTACTATGAGTTTGCAAAACTTTGATAGGTTTATTAGGGATCGGGTTCAGGGATTTATTTATGGATAATGCTCTATTCTCTTTGGTTGCCGGTTTGGAGAGTGATGCTAGCACATTAGCTAGATGGGTTTTCCTTTAATATTGAGTTGGGAGATTATTTATTTACTTATTGTTATTACTATTATTTTGCAAGCTTTTTTATTGAATAGGATGGGTGTGGGCCTAAGTTTTGAGGGTTTGGAGTGAAATCCTAATTTTGGAGATCATGTGGATTTGGTTGGGGTGGCCTTTTGAGAATAGTGAAGGCAGTAGTGTTTCGGATGGAAAGGGTTAAAACTTTTGGTCCAAATGGATTTAGCATCGCTTTTAGTACGCCCTTTTTTCCGCCAAAGATTGTTGGGATGTGATCATGTGATTAGGGCGTGTTCAGTGAAAATATTTAATGAGTTCTATTTAATAGATTTTGAGTAAAATTATTTAACTTTACTTTCATCATTTCGTTGCCTAAGAAGAGTTGTTAAATTAAGGTTGCTGCTTTTCAGCCTATTAATCTATGTGTATAAGATCATTTCTTGTTACTAGTGTGTGTAGGCTGAGTTCTGTGATAGAAGGCACTATTTTGTTGTCCCAAGTAACAACCCAAGAAGGAGGGGGGGGGGGGGGTGTGAATTGTGTTAATTGAAACTCAAGTGCTTGATTACCAAATTTAACACAAATTCAAACAGCTGAAGGAAATCTACACAAATAAATAAGCGATTTAGAATAGTACAGAGAAATGCAAATTCCATTTATAGTGGTTCGGTGATCCCAAGCCTACGTCCATTCTCTCAAGGCCCAGCCACTTTGAGGTTCCATTAGTAGTCCTCTTGCTTTAACAGAAACCCCTTGCTTTGATAGAGGCAAGGACACCAAAGGATTCAAATACTAAGAAAATGATTTCCTCACAAGGATAGAAATATAACTTGAAAGAGCACAAAAACTCTCAAGGTAAATCTCAAGTTATGGCATAAAGAGCTTTGGTCTTTTCTTTGAGGAAGATAAACAAATTTGGGAGATTAAAGAGAGATTGAGAGTAGAAAATATGATAGCAATAATCTCACATAACTTTTTTTGGGCTTAGAGGGCATATATAGATTTTGGAGTCAAGCTAGCCATGTTCTGCCTGTAAGGATTTGTCAGCATGTCGCCTGGTCAACCTCTCTTCTGGGCCAGTCCAACGTTGACTGCTCTTCTGGGCTGGTCGACCCATGGCTAGTTATTAGACACATTTAGCCTAGGGTCCAGTTGATCATCCTTGGTCAACTTGTTCCTCAGCACTGTCAACTTGTTCCTCAGCACTGTGCATGAGACGGCCCATTCTTATATCATTTCAAATTCCTTTTAAACCTGAACACTTATGAAAATTTTTTTTTTTTTGGTGCACCATAAGGTGATAAATAAAAGTAGAGTTTAAGCACACCAAATTACAATTGAGAGAGAGAGAAATACAAAAAGATAAATAAAGGATCTTCAAGCTCTAATTGCTTAAAACCCAATGAATCACAACTTAAAACCAAAGTCATTAGTTCAGAATAGTCTATTGTCATCTAAACCAATTTAATGAAGCCTTAGAGCTAACATATTTCTTAGCTCAAAATGCTTTTTGCTGCAATTTCCTATAATATGGAAGGCCAAGGCTTTCACTTGGTTGGTTGTGCTTATTAAAATTAATATGAACAACTTGTTGCAAAACAGAAGACCTTTGAAGGCTCTTTCTCTCGATGTTTGTGTGCTCTGTTCCGAGGACTCTCAAACAGCTTTTCATCTCCTTTTACATTGCGAATTTGCTTGGAGCATTTGGAATAAGCTGTTTGGTATTATGGGTAAGAGTTGGGTATGCTCTGTATTGGTGGAAGACTTACTTGCCGTTTCTTTTAAAGGTTTTGGTTGAAGGAAGGATAGGGCAGCCTTATGGAGGTGTGTTCTATTTGCAGTTTTATGGGGGATATGGATGGAACGTAATGCAGGGACATTCTTTAGGAGAAATTAATTTGGGAGCTGGTCTAAATAAGATCCATCTTTTAGCATCAATGTGGTGTGTTGGTTTTGATTTTTTTTTAGAGGAAATAGTTTCCAGGAGATTCAAAGAGATTGGATGAATGGGCTGGCTTGTTGAATTTTTCCTTTTCCTGTAGGTTTTAGTTGTTTTTTGTGGTTTGTTCCAGATTTTCTTTGGGAGATATCCCATTCTTCCTCTTGTAAATCCTTTTCTCATTAGTGTAACTTTCTTTTTCTATATAAAAAATGGGGCTTACGATCAAGTTAGTTGGAATTTCCTATATAAGGTCATGGCTAGGACAGTTTTTGGGAGAGTTTGTGGGATTGGATCAGGGGGTACTTGTCCAAAGTAATTTTTTTTTTTGGTTGTCATTATTAATGGATAACCTATGTCGTAGTTTAGGTTTTCAAGAGATGTTAGACAAGGGGATCTGCTTTCTTCTTTCTTATTTGTTCTTGTGGTCGATATCTTGAGTAGATTGGTAGATAAGGTGGTGGATAGATGCTCTATGAGAAGGGTCAAGGTTTGGAATATGGGGGCTGTCGTGTCTCATCTTTTGCAGAGGACACAATTTTTATTTTTTTATTTTCAAAGGATCATAAGGAATCCTTTACTTGGTTTCAGGCATAAAAATAGATATAGAAAATAGGTGATAGCTGGTATTAGCCTGAGTGTTTGTAGATCTTTGGAATTGATCTCCTTAGCTTGACATGGAATTTTAGAGTGGTTTTTGACCTTTATCTACAGGTTCCTTGGGTGGTAATCCTAGGTCTTTTTGGGCTTTGGGCACCGATGTTGGAGAAGGGGGCAAGTGTCTGAATGGGTTGAAGGGTGCTATTTTTTCTCTAGATGGTTGTGTTGCCTTCATTCATGCTTGTCTCTTGAGTGCCCCCCTTTATTTTCTGCTAAAATTTTAGAGTTCTAGTAGGGGTAGCCAGGAGTATTGAGACTCATGGGAGATTTTCTTTCGTTCAGGATTGAGGGAAAAAAGGTTCATGTGATTATTTGGGAGCATGATTTTAAATTTCAAAATTATTGCTTTCAATCACCCTTGATATTAAATCGAAATAGCAAGCAATTTCCATTTGGCAAAATTCCCATCAAAGTTCCAGGAATCTTTTGAAATTTAGATTTCAGCAAAATTCGTTGAAATTTTAACTATACAAATAAAATTTCCTTGAAATTAAAATTTGAAAATTTGAAACCAAAATTGACATTTCTCTCTTAAACTTTTTTTTCCTTCCAGTTGAAGCTAAAGATAATTATAAGTATATGAATGACAACTTTCAGAAACTGGAAATTGCATGAAAGCAGTTTAGAAATTAGCTGGAACATTTTATTTCCTCTTGAAAAATGCAAGGTAAGGCTGCGTACTATAGACCCATCATAGTCTGCCCCTTCTCTAGACCCCATATACGTAGAAGCTTTGTGCACTGGGCTGCCCTGTTTTTTTTTAGCTACAACATTTTATTTGACCATATGTCTATAAGTTATCTTTCTTCATTTAATAAATAAGATTTAACTAATTTATGAATTTCATTAACATTAATTGAGCTTGATTAATATGATTCTTATATTACAGGTAGCACATGTCATTGATGTATTTTTATTTATAATATTTTTAGCCCTAAAATATGCATTATTATGTTTCCTAACTTCTTCAAAAATTTCATAAAAAAGAATTTCATCCTTAACTGCTAATTCCTATCATTATTTAAATCAAAAAATTGAAATTGACATCGACATCAAAATTTCCACACTCTCTTAGCCTTGGACTCTTAATCAAAATTCAAATTTATAACCTTGATTAAGAGGTGGTATGTATTTTAAAGGATGAGGGTTTGATGCTTCCCAAAGGTTTTTGTGAATGTATATTGAGTTTATTGGGGCTTAAAATAGTGGTATTTTCTGTCTTTCTGATTTCTTCATCCAGTGCTTGTGGTTTGCATCAGCTGTTGAAGGTTTTATGTTGGGACAGAGTTGGTGAATTCCAAAAACATGTCTTTCGTTGTGTAGTTATGATTTACTGCTCTATCAAAGTGGTATATGTGTTGGGATGGAGTCCCCAAATCCCAAAATGTGTTTTTGTCATCAGTTACTTCTTCGGGTGAACAACGTACTTTAACTATCTTAGAGGAGTATTCAAGGTTCCTGCAGTGTCAGGCATCCCAATAAGCATTTCATCACGTTGCATTCTCTGCTTAAAAAGGTAATCCTACCATCTGTTTGTCATCTGGTATCTCTCCCTTAAGTCCCTAGGTTATTGACTCTGCTGCTATTGACCATTTGACAGGTAACACCAACATTTTTTCTGCCCTCCAATATTCTAAACATATACCTCAAGTTACCTTGCTAATGGGTACTGCAGTTGGGATAGGAACAACAAATCCTACTCCTTCCATCTCTCTTTCTTCTGTCATGTACATTCCTAAATCCTCCTTCAATCTTATGTCTGTTAGTAAAATTAAAAAGTCTCTAAATTGTTCTGTAAAATTTCTTGATTTCGTTGTTATTCAGTATTTGAAGATGAGGAAGATGATTGGCATAGGACATGAGGCTAGTGGACTTTACTACTCTGAGCTGCTCTCTCCTATTGCTTGTTGTCATGGTTATACATAATTGGGCATGTTAAAACAACTAGTTCCTACTGTGCATTCCATGTCTAGCCTTGAATGTGAGTCTTGCCAATTTGGAAAGCATCACTATCTTCCCTTTGTTTCTCGAGTCGGTAAACGAGTTGTTAGCCCTTTTATGTTTGTTCATTTCGATGTTTGGGGTCCTAGTAGTGCCACATCTAAGTTGGGGTTTCAGTACTTTGTTACATTTGTCGATGACTACTCTAGAATGACTCTGTTGTATTTAATGAAAGATAATTTTGAATTGTTCAATATCTTTTGTTTTCTCAAATAAGGACTCAGTTTGATATGCTAGTGCAGTTACTTCATAGTGATAATGCTAAGGAGTGCTTCATACTCACTGCCTATATGACTAACTTTGGCTTGATCCATCAAATATCTTGTGCCCAAACTTCACAAAAAAATGGAGTTGCAAAGTAGAAAAACAAACATATTCTTGAAGTCACTTGAATCCTATTGTATCAAATGAATGTCCCTAAAATTTTTTGGAGTGATGTTGTGCTCATCGCTTGTTCTCTCATCTCAATAAAATGCCATCTTCTGTCTTTTGGGGTAAAATCCCATATTTAGTTATCACTAAGGCTCCTTTTCTCTTGTATATTCGATGTGTCCTTTGTCCATTAGTTAAATCCAGAAACGGATAAGTTGGATCCTCGTGCTATCAAATATATTTTTCTGGTTTATTCCAATACTAGGGATATAGATGTTGATAACCTTACTTTACATTGATTCTTTGTCTTTTGTTGATGTCACCTTTTTTAAGTGTACACCATAATATTCTAATTCCTTGATTTTTGTTGATCTTGTTGAGTCCCTTCCTCTGCTTAGTCTTCCTGATCCTAACCTATTTTCTCCGCAAAGCCCTCTTACATATTCATCCAGTTCAAGTCCTTCCTGATCCTAACCTATTTTCTCTGCCTAGTCCTCTTACATCTTCATCCAGTTCAAGCCCTTCTCATCCCTTGGATCATCCCAATTTTTGAATGTCTACACACAGCAACTCTAGGGAAGGGAGTCTTCACCAGCTTCCACTTCTTTGCCTCTGGTTCCTTAGGATTCTTCCTCAGATGAATCCTATTTCCCAAGTGGTTAATCCTTTTATTGCTCTTCCAAAGGTAAACACATTTGTATCCTACATCTAATCTCTAATTTTGTTTGTTATGATTTCTTATCACCCTCAAACTACTATTTTGCTAGTACTCTTTCTTCTGCTGCTCTTCCAATGTCTATTTCTTCCATTCTGGGTGGAACGCAATGATTGAAGAGATGCATGTGCTATAGGATAATGATACTTGGGAGTTGGTGGTACCTCTTCCTCCTAATAAGTTTGAAGTTGGTAGCCGCTAGGTGTACACAATGAAGGTCAATCCAGTTATCTAGATGGTTTGTGGCTTGATTAAAGGCCCACCTTGTTACAAGGGGATATACTTAGGTGTATGGTGAGGATTATTTTGTAACATTCTCCAATGTGGCCAAACTTGCTTTAGTACGTTTGTTCATCTCTTTAGCGACCAGCTATCGTGGCCTATACATGGTTAGATATAAAGAATGCTTTCCTACATGGTGATATTCATGAGGAGGCCTATATGGAGTAACCATCTAGCTTTGTTGCTCAGGGTGAGTCAGTCTTAGTGTTTCGGCTGAACAAGTCATTATATGGTTTCATAGTAGTTAAAAGCACGCTTGAGGCGAGCCTAGGCACGAGGCGCAGCGAGGTGAGCAAGCTAGCGCCTCATCCTTCTTCAGGTGAGGTGACCTTCAAGAGGCACAGATAGACGCACTGATTCTTTAGGCACAGTGAGTCACGCCTTGAAATTTTGAAGCTGTTAAGAAACAAAACGTAGCCAGAACCAGCCCCAGTCCTAGCCCTTCGTCTTCGACCCTTCTAAGCAGCACGAAACCAGCAGTCGAAGTTCGTCTTCGACCAATTGATCCTTCGAAGCAGTATGAAACCAGCAGGAGCCCTTCATCTTCAATCCTTCGAAGTTCGAACCAGCACGAGAAGTTCGTCTTCAACCCTTCAAACCAGCGGGAACTCTGCATCTTCGAGCCTTCAAACCTGCAGGAGCCCTTTGTCAGTTCCTCTTTGAGCCTTCGAACCAGCAGGAGCCCTTCGTTAGTTCGTTTTCGAGCCTACAAACCAGCAGGAGCTTGAGATTCGAGCCTTCGTGAGTCATCAAGTTCCTTCGATTTTCAAACTAGTAAGTTGTCGTCATCGTTTTCTTCTTCTTTCTCAGTTCTTTTTCTTTTTCAGTTCTTCTGCTTCTTCTTTTTCAGTTCTTCTTCAGTTTTGCTTCCTCCTTCCGGCTGCTTCTTCTTATAATATTAACTTGCATTAATTATGTAGTTTGGTGCAAGTTTATACTTTATAATTAACATATAACGATTTTTACTGAATTTTGCTGCTGTTTTGTAATTTTTTTTTTTGAAATGCAGGGTACAAACTATACATTTTTCTGAAATATATTAATACATTTTTTTTTACTGAATTTAACTGCTGTTTTATTGTCTTATTTTCTTTTGATATTGATGATGCTTTTGGGCCTTCAGCCTGGCAATTTTATTTCATTTCTAATTTGAAGCTTGAAATCTTGCATGCATAATTACTTATGTTGAACTATGATTGTTTCACTTGGAACTTGGTACTTGGTTGTCATAATTACTATTAAATATTTTGGCATTTTAAATTCTAGTATAACTGTTGATGTGTTGTTATATCAATTACCCACCAAATCAGCATTGTTCACAACTTTAATAATTGTGCGCCTCACCTCGCGCGTCGCGCCTAGGCTCCAAGTACCCTCTGTGCCTCAGTGCGCCTTGTGCCTTTGACTACTATATATGGTTTAAAACAGTCTCTCAAGGCGTGGTTTGTTCAATGTTGTAGCACTTTAGTTTGGAATTTGATGGTATATAGTGTATCATTTTGTGTTTTATCATTATACTCCATCCAGTAGGTTTCTACTTATTATGTATGTGGATGATATTGTGATTACTAATGATGATGATTCGGTATCTAGGGCTTAAAGAATTTCCTACAGACTAAATTTCGGACCAAGGATTTGGTACCAATGTAGAATTTTTTTTTTTTTTTTTAATGTATAGAAATATCAAGATCTTGTGTAGGAACCATCTTGTCACAAAGGAAGTATGTTCTTGATAGTTTAGATGAAATTGGGATGTTGGGATTTAAACTTATTGACACACCTATGGATCCTAATCGTAAGCTAGTGTTAGATTTGGGTGATTTGTTGCCTGACCTAGGATAGTATTGGAGACAGTTGGAAATTTGAATTATCTCACAATAACTCAACCATATATCTTTTGCGACAAGTGTTGTGAGTCAATTTTGTGATTGTCCAAGAACAAGTCACTACGATGCAATAATTCGCAGCTTGAGATATCTCAAAGGTGCACTTGGAAGAGGTCTCTTATGTTAGGATCCCATTTACACTCATATTCAGGGATATACTGATGAAGATTGGGCTGGGTGACCTTTTAACAGAAGATCCACAACCAGGTATTGTATCTTTGTTGGTGGTAATTTGGTTTCTTGGAAGAGTAAGAAACAAACTATGGTGGCTAGGTCAAGTGTCAAGTCAAAGCCTGACGGCTCACACTACATGTGAACTTGTTTGGTTGACGAACATCTTGGAAGAGCTGGGTTTTTCGCATTCTCAATTTACGGAGTTGATGGTGATTATCTAAGCTACCATTCATATTGCCTCTTATCAATTCTTCCATGAATCTTCAAAACACATTGACGTTGATTGCCACTTTGTTTTGGAGAAACTTGTGCAAAAGCTCATTACCACCACTCATGTGAAGTCTGATTTGCAGCTTATTGATTAATTTATTAAAGCCTTGGGGGATGCTCATATTAAATTCTTTGTAACAAGCTAGGAGCATATGATACATATGCTCCAACTAGAGGTGGAGTGTTAATGGCTAGTTGCTCATTGTACCATTATTAGTATGCACTAGTATAATGTTGGTACACGTCAGTCAGTGAAGGTATTATGGTCATTGGTATTTACTTGACATATTATATAAATAGACGAGACCTAACATTGTGATTTGGTCTCTCAGTTTATCCAATTATTCAACTCATCCAATACCCGCTTCTGACATTAATTCCCTCCTTCCAAAAAGTGGTACAGTGGTACACATCAATTCACTAAGTGGAAGAGCACAAGATGGCATGAAATTGTACTTCTTGTTACTGGAGAGGAATGAGAAATTTTATGTCCATCATGTTTAAACCTTCTTAGTAAATAAGCATGGGCAGCCCAAAGAAAATGATAAATCTTCAAAGGAAGCAATGTTTTAAAAAACGAAGGCGTTAGATGAGGTGTTTTACCCTTTGGGAGGCTAGGCATATGCCTCAGGGCGTCAAGGTGTAAGACTTTTTTGGACTGTATTTTCTAAAATAATTAATAAATTGAACCAAATGGAAGAGTATTGTTGAACACACAACGCCAAACTTTCCAAAATACCTTATTTCTCTATTCTTTCTTCCATTTTGTGTTTAGAGTAGTTTGTTAAGTGTGCGGAGATGAGAACTTATCCATTGGACCTCTAATTATAGGATTAAAATCTCCCCCGGCCCCCCTCTCCTCCTCGCTCTTTTCTCTAAATCTCCCATTTATGGAGAAGAACTCTCAATCCCTCCTCCTAGACCCATCACAATCTCTTCAAGGAGATAATTTCTTTTAGACTTATCTTGGAATTTTTCAATAGCGAGCTTGCACTCATTTCTCACATCTTGAGGAATTTTTTGGTCATGTTTCATTCCCTTTCTTGTACCCACCAAATGATGCTTAAGCCTTGAGACAGTTCCATTGCGTGTTTGATTACTAGATTTTCATCTAAAATATTTTTCTCCATCAACTTCTTTTATGTTCCAAACAAAATCTTTTTTCTGCCCTTATGGTTCCCCATCAGACATGTTTTTTGATTATTGAACAGAAACAATCAGCAGCTGCAGCAGGAAATTAATTTTTGTTTTTGAGAATTGAGAGCTCATTGCAAGAAATGGAAAAAAGATCAGATTCAACAAAAATTTCATCTTGGAAAGTTGGAGGAAAAAGTAAGAAAATAGCAGGGAAACAAGCAACTCTGCAGCCTTTCATTGTGGAAAAAATTGGGGGAAAGAACTAACAGCAGGGAAACTACATTTGGACAATGAGGAGGATTAACAACCAAAGTGCAAAGCTTCTTTTGACAAATCACCTGAGTCTTAAAAATGCTAGTTCACCTCCAAAATCTTTTCTTGAACCTTGTGGGACGAGAGCATATCATGGAGTTCAAATTAATACTGCTTGGGATTTCTGTTTCAGCTTGAACTACTTGAATGTCATTATCATCATCATTTTTTTTTGGCAACAGCCATGACTTGGTAACTTGAGCAGCACAATGCCCAAATCCTTGAAATTTGAAGCATTTTATTGATAGTTGGACCCTGGAAGTTGTTCTGAAATGCTCAGGAGTCTTCCAAGGGGCATTAATTTGAACTCCTTTACTCAATTGCTCAACTGACTTCTCTTCAACAACTCCGCTAGTACTCTTCTTAAACTGAAGGGTTGATGCAGCTCTAGGAGGATAACATTGCATATCTTTGTTGATCATAGTGGCAAACTGTATGGCTGCATTGCATCCCTAGTTGTAATGAGGCCACAGAAAACTTGGAGGCAATAGATGAATTCAGTCCTTTCCTATGAAAAGCTATCATCTCATCCTTTTTCCGTTCTAAGTTGGCATGATTAGCCAAATGATAGAGCTTACTAGTGTACTCTGTCACTGCCTTTATTCTTCCTTCCAATCAAAGAATTAGAGATGAACATGTTTCTGGTAATTGGAAGGTAGAAGTTGCTCCTGCATGGCTCACTTTGTCTCATACCATGTTGTTATCTCATCAAATCTCCTATTGTCTAATCCACAAAATGCAGGAAATTCCCTTCAATTTTAATTCAGCTGAATACATTTTTGTGGTTTCATTCATGTCATACCATTGGAAATAGTACTCCAAACAATATACTTGATCATCAAATTCTTCAGGAGAATCGTCATCATTAAAATCTGAAACTGTTTAATTCCCTCACTCAAATGATCATTTTGGCATTCACTCAAAAGTATGTGGTAAAGCGCTATGCCACCTTCCTGTTTAGTAGGAAAATCCATGTACTAAAGTGAGCAACTTCAGTTTTAGTCTGTTCAAAGGATTAGTAATAGACTAATTGTCTGCAGGACATTCTCCATGTTTTATTAGTCACCATGTTGCAATTTACTAATAACCCTCAATCTACTAATGCAAACCACAAACTTGACTCTAAATTATCACACTTGCTTGCAAAAGCTGATGTCTACAATCAAAATATCACGCTGCGGATCAAATATCATGGAAGAAAACCCAAATCTCACAGATGGAGGCTATTTATTGTGAAGGGGGAATATGCAGGATAGTTTAGTTCAGTCAGACACTCCTTGCTGGTGCGTAGGCTGTGCGCTGCCGGCGGTGACCTTTAGGTGATTGCAATGGCGGGTGGTGGTGTGATGAGAAACGCACTAGAATCTGTTCAAGAGTAGTGAAGGATGGAGCTTCTTTCACTGATGCATGGGGGCATAAAGGTTCAGAAGGTGATGAATTTTGGGTGAGTGGCTAATCAGCGGTTTCTGCCTCTGATGGTAGTGGTGGTGCTATGCAATCACGCTTGGAAAGCAGTGTTCAAAGTTTGATGCTATGACTGTAATTTGGCTGGAAGTTATAGATGAACAGTGCTTCAGCTTCCTGGGATTTTCCTGCTATTTCCACACTTGGTTGTTGGAATTATATGGTTTGAAGCAAGATTGGCAAAAAATGGAAGTGATTTGCAGTGATTTTGATGTAGGACAGCTATTTGAATCCAGAAAAAAGAGAGAATTTAGAGATTTATGGGAGAGAATTAGAAGAAGAGGAGAAGCTAAGGAGGGAGGAGGATTAGAAAACTACAGAGAGAAAGAAGCTGAAGCAGAACTACAGAATAGAATTAGAAGGCAGCAGAGGGTAAGGAACAGAGGGGAGGAGGAGAGAAAGAAGAAGAAAAGCAAAGAAGAGTTTTGGGGGGTGGGGGTGGGGGATTGAAAATGGAAGAATGATGTAATCATGGTTGGGCTCTAATACCAAAAGACATGACATCATCTAGAATTTTCTGCTAGGGAGAATTTAGGAAGAACTTGAGCAAAGAATGGAAGGGGAAGGAGAAGAAAAGGAAGAAGAGGGGGGGGGGGGGGGGGGGTTGGGAGTGGGGGATTGAAAATGGAAGAATGATGTAATCATGGTTGGGCTCTAATACCAAAAGACACGGCATCATCTACAATTTTCTGCTAGGGAGAATTTAGGAAGAACTTGAGGAGAGAAGAGAAGGGGAAGTAGAGACACTTGGGAGAAATGAGCACATAATCTCAATTTGAATTCAACAATATTCATCTCTTACATGCTTTTGATACGCTATTTATACGAAAGCCTCTAACACATGAAAGTACACATCTTCCCCTAAAATTGCATAAAATTACAAACATGCCCCTAAAATACAAAATATTATGAAAGTCCCCAAATTACATAATCATACTACAAGAAAATTAAACACACGTAATAAACAACTAATCTAAGCACACTTGGGTTTAGAATCCAATAATCCATTGACCCTATTCTTTGACATAAGCCTCCAAATTGGGTCAAAATGATCTGTCCAAATTCTTGCTTCTCTTCCTACACCACTATGGTTATGGTTTTTTCTGTTAGAGGGAGAATTCCCTTTGGCATAAAGCTATGAAAAGTAAAACTTAACATGCAGTCAATTTGGTGGGACGCAAATGCATGGATAAGGTTGGAGGTGTATTTTGCAAATTTATTCTTTCATCTCATTTGAAAATTTGTTGTGGCCAATGAGTCTCAGCAGCCAATCTGTAGTTTTGTTTGTTATGATTTCTTGTCACTCTTATAATACTATTTTGTTACTACTTTGTTGTTTAGCTTTTTTCCTTCCCAAGTTTGTTTTTGAAGCCTTATCCTAATCTGGTTTTTTTTTGGGGCCTTGGGGGGGGGGGGGGGGGTGATACTTGAAGAGATGAATAATTCGCAGGATAATGATACTTGGGAGCTGGTGCCTGGTTTGTTAGTAAATTTGTGTTGGATGTCATTGGATGTGTATTGGAAAGGTAAATTTTGTTGGTGAGTCGTCCAAAAAAAATTGTGTATGGTTTGAAGCAATCTCTCAGAGCATGGTTTGGTCTTAGGGCAATAGTGCTTGAGTATAGCCTTTAGCAATGTGCAGCAAATTGCTTTGAATTTGTTGTTTGTGTACGTGGATGACTTGCTTCAGAAGAGAAAACCTAATAAGGTCGTGTGCCACATGTTTGTGCCCTTTGTTGAGTGCGGAGACTTGCTTACCTTTGTTTTTTCATTGCCTTTACACATTGGTTGTCGGAATAAATTATTTAATATCTTTGGTAAAAATTGGGTTTCCCCCTCCACATTGAAGGCTTTTGTACTATTGTACTCAGGGGACTTGGCTACTAGAAGGATTGGAAAGCTTGGCAGTGCACTGTTTTGACTTTTATTTGGTGTGTTTGGTTGGACTGGAGTAGTTTATCTTGCGCTGCTGTGGGTGTTGCCAAGTGGTTTTCTTTCAACATGTTTCTTTGGAAGACTCACAGCACAATTGGTTAGCTCTCACAACACAATTGGTTAGCTTTGTTTCATTGAGTTATTTTCTGTGGTCTTGTAGCTGGTTTTCTTTTTGTAAAATGAGGATTTCTTTGATGTAAGACGGGGTTGGGTGACCTAGTCCTACGGGTTTCAACCCTCGATCAACACATACATATGAAACACTTTATAATAAGAATTGAATCAACCAAACTTACACAAATAAATCATGCTTTATCTCACATTTCCAAGGATTTTGAAAAGGTATATAGTTTGATTCATAATCCACTCTCAAAGGTTCTTTCAAAAAGGAATCAAGTAGTATGTTATGAAGATGCTATTCAATCATTCAAGAATATAAGTTTATGATATCACAATAATATTCCCACAATTGACAAGCAAATAAGTGTATAAATGCTGAAAATTTAAAGTTCTGGGTGTCTTTAGTCGACTGCGGCTCAGGGTCATTCGCCTATAGAATTTTTAAATTGAATTCTGGAGTGGCAGTGTTGGGTTAGTCGACTGATGATAGGTCCTCAGTCGACTGTCTGAGATTTTAGACAAAATGCTGAGAGCAGTAAAAGGTTAGTCGACTGACCATAGGGGTTAGTTGCCTGACCCAAGTTAGCCTACTGACCATTAGGGTTAGTTGACTGACTTGCTACGGGTTTGAATACAAATGCAAGGATTCAAGGGTTTTGTTCAGCTAAAGCTTATGGAACTTTAAACAAGAGTTCTCAAGTAAGTTAAGGATTGGTTTATAACAATATTATCGTGGGAAAACGCTGGATAACTTAGCAATGATCACCACGAATCTGAATCTCAACCAAGAAATCCTTGAAATTATATTTGAACAAGTGAAGGTGCTGTTGTATGTATGAAATGTGGTCTCATATCAACTGATCTCCGAGGAGAACAAACGTAGCCTCTCGCCACTCAATCACTAAGATCAGACAAAGCTTAAAGCTTTAACAAAGACAAAGTCTTTTAAATTTCAATAACAATACTTGGCTGCTGTTCCAGCTATTACAATTGAAATATTTAACTTAGAACAAGGAGACAAGACATTGAATATCTCCATAAGCATGGGGGACAGGGCATGGGGAAAACTAACACTTACACAACTTACTAACATAACAACTTACAAGACAATAAATACTCACAACTTACAAAACCTATTAAATAATTCATCTTACTAGACCTATTAAATACTAAGCACACACTCTTGCAAGCTAAGTTGACTAAATAATTATTATAACTTTAAATACGAAGCATATGCTGATGGAGGCCCAAATTATGTGGGGCCTAGAGGAGCCGTTTGAGGCCCAATGGGTCTGTGTGGGGCTCACAAGAGTCTTGAGCTCGGAATTGCAAAGTCACAAACTCGGGTCTTCTTATGCTGAAAATTCTTCAAGATACTTCCATAGGTTCCTGCAATGGTTAGCAAACATCGTAGACATCTAGGGGCCATCCACGTGTCACCATGTTGGCAAACGAAAGGGGTAATGGCTGCCGAACCCCATCATTCTTATTCTCCCTATTTTTATTTTTTCCTTTTTTTATGTTGTATATAAAATGGGTAGGGCTACATACCCCGTAATGACCCTCCACCTACCCTCACAAAGCAGGGAGCCTTGTGGTCTAAGGACCTGTTTTTTTTTAATCTTCTTCTAATACGGTTCTTTGTTTATCAAAAAATAATCAGAGTAGAGTTTGAAGCAGTTTTTACTAACAAAATTTTTGACTAAATATTTTGAACGGTTGAAATGCTTCTTGTGCATAGAAGTATCAAGATCTCATATTTTTTTAAAATAAGTATGTTTCTAGATCTTTTTAGATGAGATTGGGATCCAAACTTGTTGATACAAATGGATCTTAAGAGCAATTTATTCCTAGATAATGGTGATTTGGTTGACCCTATTGACACCAAAGACTTCGAGGGAAGTTAAATTGCCTTCTAATCACTCAACATGATCAATCTTTCATATCCTGCGGCACCTTGAAGGTGTGTGTGGGAGAGGTCTCTTGTGTTAAAGGTTACAGTCATATTCAAGGATAAACGGATGCAAATTGGGCCAGGTGACCTTCTGGTAGAAGTGCCTATTGTGTTTGGCATCTTGGAAGTGCAAGAAATAATTTGAAGTGGCCCAATCAAGTGCTGGGTTGGAATATAGGTCCATAGCTCACACTACATGAGAACTAGTTTGGCCGAAGAATATGTTTGAAGTGCTTGGTTTTCCATGTTCTTATCCAATGGGGTTGATATGGATAATCAAGTTGCTATTCCTATTTCCTCTAATCCATTCCTTGATGAGAGTGCAAAACACATTGAAGTAGATTATCATTTTATTCACATGAAGCTTGTACAGAAGCTCATTTCAACCACTCATGTGAAGTCTATAAACTTGCCAATTTGGTCACTCAAACTTTGAGGGTCACTGAGGATAAATTGTGACATGCTAGGAGCATATGATATGGCTCAATGGTCATTTTTGACATAAATAAATAGAGAAGGAGACTTTTTGATCTGATTAGATTTTCCAATTGGCTAAGTGCTCTTAACAATTATTACTTCTAATCTAATGAAAGAATTGTAAAATTGTTAAGATGGCATCTCTACTAATTGCAATGAAAGTTCAACTGTTTACTGGTTAGTATTATCAAAATACCCTTTGCTAATTATGTAAAAGCTCCAAAGACATCCGAAACTTGTTAGTTTTGCACCCAAAAGAAAGAAAGACAAACTTTGTGATGTGCCTTATTCCTAGCAACTTGACATGTTAGTAAATAATATATTAACAACAATTGTGCTGTTTGTTACAAGTCGTGGATGAGTAGCCATTTTGCAATTATACTAGAACATAAATTATTAAATATTGAAAGCTTGCACTACATCCTTGTTTCTCCAAGTACATACATGAAGACTCTATTATAGTAACTTGAACCCAAGTACTTTTCTTTTTTCACACAAACTCGCATGAGTTTAAAGAGATATGTCTTGTAACTTCATAATATATCAGCATGATTTTATTTGAGAATTTTATATGTGCAATCTGATCTTTTTTTGGATGGCGTGCTAGTTGTCAGTTTTAGCAATATCTTGAATGTCATGCGGTTGTACAAGCTATCTTAATTGTGTGTTTAAATTATGTAGTATAGATGTTCAAGTAAGAGAAGAAATGCTTATGACTGTAAGAACTAATTCTCTTGCATACACTAAACTTTCTCTTTCATGTTTAGTGTGCCCTGCCTCTCCTTTGTGCAGATCTCTTTTACGTTTATGATTAGCATTTTTAGTTATGGCTAATGTTTAGTCTGAAAATTTCAGTGCTGGGCTGCTGCTTCAATGGTGAAGCATAAAATTGATCGCAAAGAATCGCTTGCATTGGCAAGACAGCATTTAAATTTTGTCTGCAAGGATGAGGAGGCTGAATCCATCTATTCAAAGCTACGGTTTCTTAAAAGATTGTTTCTATGTCATACAGAGCGTGTCAAGGAATCTGATTTTCTAAAAGATTCCACATTGTTGGCTAAAGATGTTGCAAAAGACCTGCATACAGTATCTAGCACATTAAAGCCAAAGGTAGAGACAGAAGAGAGATTATCAAGTGAAGGATGCTATGATAAACAGGTCCATTCCCAGCAGGAATGGGCACCGGATTCTAAATTGTCAGATAAAGCAATATTAAGTATAAGACATATTCAGCAGAAATATCACAAGCGGATGAGTAAACTCCTACAAAAGCAAAAGGAGGAAGTTAAGGAGTTCTACAAAAGTTGCCAGGAGAAGAAGGAAGAGCTGGAAAATTCGTACAAAGTGGAGTTGGGTCTTATTCGCTCTATGTATAGTCATATTCCATTGAGAACTGACAAGATAAAGATTTTGGATGGAGAATTTCAAGTAAAAATGGAAGAACACAGGCGTCAAATGGCTCAAGGGCTTAAAGGTCTTGAGGCTGAACAGCATGCTGCTAGGAATGAATTGAAGCAGAAAGAGGCACATCGGTTGCAGGAAGTCATGTCCTGTGCACAAATTAAATCATTAGGTAAGTTGCCTTTGCATAAATCTATTGAACAGTGCTATGATAGAATTGTGGATAGCATGCCTAGGATTGATGTGGCACCATCTGAAATTTATGGTTCTGATCCTGGAAAAATAGGGGCATCTTGCATCCATATTGAGAGGACAATGCTTGAAAATGCAAAGGATAAAAATGATGAAAGTAAAATTTTGGCCTCAAGAGAGGCATCCGATGCTGGAATTGAGCTGCACAACAACATAGGAAGTTCTATTGATCCTAGTAATGTTGGCTTAGTGAATCAGCCTTTTGAAGAGCAGATTCATGGTGGAGCTACATCAAACATAGCAGTTGAGACAGTTCCATTGGAAGTTTCCAAGACTGCTACTAATGAAGTGGTTGGGGATGGTCAGCTTATAAATAAAGTGGTGCCTGCAATGGGGTCAAGCAGGGAGAATAATGAAGCAGTTCCTGTGCCCTCAGATAGAGCAGTTAATCTTGCGTCCGATGTTGGGATTGAGTGGCACAACAGATTAGGAAGTTCTGTTGATCCTATTAATGTTGGTTCTGTGAATCAACTTTTTGTTGAGCATATTGGTGACGGAGCTATATCAAACATGGCAGTTGAGGCAGTTCCAGTGGAAGTTGCAGAGACTTCTGGTGATGAAGTGGTTGGGGGTGGTCAGCTTATAGAAAGAGTGACTCCTGTAATGGAGAGGGAGAATAATGAAGCAGTTTCTCTGGCCTCTGATAAAGCAATTATTTGTGCAACTGACCTGCATGGAGCTGGTAGTTCCATCAATGGAGGCTTACTCTCTCCGGAGCCATCACCAATAAATTCACATGCCGTGGAGTCTTTGGCCCAAGGTGGTTCATTGTCACCAAGTCAGGTACATTAGTCTTCTAGTTTATTTATGTCATTTCTTATTATTAACTTATGTTAGTCAAAGATGCAATATGATGATTTTTTTTTTTTTGTTCCAGACCAGTTCCATCATATGTGTTGACTGTCATGCTGTTTGTTGACTGCCCTTTACTTCATCTAGATTACTTGCACAAATTGTTGGAGATAGTTGTTGCAATTGCCAGATACATTTGACAATAATTTCTTCTCAGGCACTTCAGAATGAAGGTTCTTCAGAGTCCCCATCCCATGAAGTACCAAATGGGGATGCTACAGCTAGTGGGGAAAAAAATACTTCAGGAGAAGTTGATCCCTTGTTAAATTCAATTGATGCTTTTCAAACTGATCACTCTGATAATGAAAAAGTGGTCAAAGATGCTGTGGTGCAACAGGAGCTGTCACCATCTACAGATATACCTTCTGGTCAAAATCAACCAGATTTAGTTTTATCTAATGGAATTGAACACCAAACTCAGGTGCATCAATCTTCTATGATCAAATCTTATGTTTTTTTTAGCTAAATTACACATTTAAATTTATGCTCTTTCCGTTTTGATTATTTTCCTGGTTTCACCATGAAGAACTTTGTTCATATGTAGATTAAGAAAACTATGTATGCTAAGGTGCTGCAATTAACCCCGTAATGGATGCTCGTATGCTACCATGCAGCTGGTTGACTGCCCCATTGGACTGCTTTATCTAGACTCTAGATTTATTGAACATGTTGAAGATTGTCATTGGATATCTATGCATTTTACCTATAATATTCCTTGTTTGGTCAGGCTCCCCAAAATGAATGTTCTCAACGGTCTGCATCTATGGAAGTGCAAGAAGAAGATGGAACAGCTAGAGGAAAGGAGCATGTGCATTCTGATTGCTTCAATCATGAAACACCTATTGAAGACTCTGTTGTGCAAGGGCAGCTGTTGAGTTCTGCAGATTTAACTTCTGATCATAGTCGACCTCGTTCACCTTTGGCCAACCGAGTTGAAAATCAGCCAAGCAGTGGAGGGCAAATGGGTTTCCGGAGTGTTCAGGCTCCAACGGGGCCAATTGAGAATGCTCTTGAGATTTTAAATGAAGCTGTCTCACAATCTGCAACGCATTTGCCATCATCTCCATCTATTGGAACTGTAAACCAGCAAAGTAATGGAGAGCATACCTCTTCCCAAAATGATCAGGCTCCAAATTTGCAGATAGAGAACTGTGTTGAGCAACCAAATGAAGCTGTTTTGCAGGCTGTAAGTCAGCAGACACTCCATTCTCCAGTAAGTGCTCCTATTGCTGGATTTGAGGCGCTCATTTCAGATGCCAGAACTGCTTCCTCCAATTTGGAGTTCAGTAATCGTCCTGCACAAACTGCACCCTCAGTGGCAACCCGGGTGCCTTTACCTTTATATCCTGATCCACTTCAAAATGAATTGGAAAGAATACGAAAAGAAATGGAACAAGCTAACAAGATCCATGAAGATATGGTCAGTTTCTGTTCTTTTTTTAAATTCGCATTATTTTATAAAAGAAAAAGGGTGTCCCCAGGCGACAAGGCTCCCCAGTTATAAAAGAAAACCAAAAATAAGGAAAAAAAAAGAAGAAAAAAACAGAACAAAAACCAATTATAGTCCATGTTTTTTCATGCTTAATATCTTTCTTATGTGCAGAAGCTGCAGCTGAAATCTGATTGTGACACGGAGATAGAGGAGATTGTTGCTCAAATCCGCAGCAAGTATGAGAGTAAAATTCAGGATGTTGAAGCTGCATTTCTGCAGAAAAAAAAGGAGCTGGATACAAATCACAACAAAGTTCTCATGAATAAAATCTTGGCTGAGGCTTTCAGATCTAAATGCATGGATCTCAGGGCATCAGGTGCACCGAGAATGCATCAAGGTATGAAACATATTGAGGTCGACTGTTTTAATCTTCTAACTGGCTCCAGAAATAATACAGATTTCGCTTAATTTTATTGTTTATATCGTCCCTTAATGAATTATTGTTTTGTTAATCATTCTTGATTTAGAGACCTACTTAGCAAAATCTTGTTTCCGTTCGGAATGCAATCTTTGAAATCATTTGTTGAAAAACAATGTTTGGAGCACATTCGATTTTTCAATTGATACATGTAGGACAATCCTCCCTTTCATTTCTTGTTTGTGTCACTCCCAACCATGTCCACCTGTGTCACAATGGTTCAGACTCCAAGGAGCAGCTTGACTTTTTAAATATGATGTGTTGGAGACGGTTTCTGGCAGTATGTGGTTGAACGATTTGGTTGAATTTCAAAATAAATGCTAATGTCCCATTCTGTTGGATAATTCTTATAATATAAATTGTTGCAAGTTCTTTTGTCCAACATCTCACATCGATGTCAGAATATGACATTTTACACCTAGGATAATAGATCTTGGATGGAGACTCTCTGGTTGAGGAGTTTCAGTATGCCTAGAGTTGGGAAAGTGTAGGGCCGTTGGTGTTTTCCACGTGTACACACTGGTGCATGCCTAATCAATTTTCAGTTCAGCAAGGCTTAATTATTATTATTTTACATTTTCTGGGACTGTTTTGCAATACTAAGAAAATTTTGTGCCCGTCTAAAGTAAATATAGTAATCATGTGCCTCGCTTCAGTGCAGTGTAGAATGTAGATAAAATCTTATTTGTGTTTGTTTTGCATTTGCATCATCTTTGCTTGTATGTGCTGTGTTCTATTATGCTCATGCTGGTCCTTCACACTGTTTTAAATTACTAAATTTACCTTTCTGTAACAGCACCAACACCAAGTTTCATGCAGCTCTTTCAGCCATCATCACAGACATCTGCACCCAGAACTCCCTTTCTTCCAGGTCCATCGGTTGGCTTTCCTGCTGTCAGCCTGCAGCCTACTGCGGTACCTGGACAGGTTCATAACCCAGCACTTTTCTCGAGCATTCCGACCAGACCACATCAAATTAGCTCCATTACACCTCCAAATGGAAGTTTCCGAGTTGGCAGTGAAATTCGTGCCCCAGCCCCCCACCTCCAACCTTTCAGACCCTCCACATCTGTGCCGGCACCCAACCTTTCTTCACTTCCACGCGGAATGGTGAGTTCACAGGCATCTAATAACCCCTCATCAACTTCTCTTTCGCTTCCACAGCTACCACAACTTCCGCCTCGACCGCCACAGCAACAGCCGCTGCCACCACTGCCGCCACTGCCACCACTGCCATCGCTTGCTTATCAATCTGCTGTTTGTAATGCTCTTGCGGTGAATTTGCAAACAGATACTGACAATAGAACCGGTACAAATGCGCCAGGCATGTTGCCCCCCCTCCCAGATTTGGGTTCCAATTTCGACTCGTGGGACCTATCTGAATTTGGAGCACCAGGTGGCCTACGTCTTAACCCAACTCATACAGGAGTGGAAACTGACGTTGTTTGCTTATCAGATGATGATTGACGTTTTGTGAATTATTCTATGTAGCCTAACGAATGCCATTGAGTTGAGACTGGGGAGGGCTGCCGGGATGGTTACAGAGGGGAAGGGAATGAATTCTCGACCATTTTATGAGTATTTTGCTGCTGTATATGGATCCAACGCCCTCTTGTATTACATATCTGTTGTATATATTCATTTCTATTTTAATTAACCCCACCACCTTGTTGGATTTGCCCCTAGGGTGAACTGAAAGACATTTGATATTTGAGCCCCAGAATGGTTGAAAATGTTGCTCAGAAGAGGAATAGATGTCCATCCACTGCAGGAATCCCTGCATGCTTAGAAGATGTAGCTAATCTTTTTATCCAACTTTGCTTCAGTGATGTTGGTCTTGGCCTTCCATCATGCTAATTCTTGAGACACGTGGAAAGGTCTGATTGGTTGATTATGGAGGATGCAACCTTAGCCGTACAACTAGTCTGATATTCAGGGCTTGTCATTTCAAGAACCCCCCAAAAAAAAATCATAAGTTTTTTTTTATTAACATTTCTTGATGCTCTCCTTTATTTTAGCTTTTCTTTTCCGGGGGTTCCGAGAAGAACGAAAAATGCAAAGGGAGGCAGGCAGCAGCGTAGATTTGTTGAGCAGGTTGCATAACCAGCAAGATTAAACGGGATGTCTTGCCATAACGTTCAACTCACCGGGAAAACTTCCAACAGCTTTTGATTATGATATAGATTCAAAACTAAAGTTTAGGGTAGAAGGATTATATTCTGCGCCAATTATGCAGCTTGATTTCAATGGACCCTTTAAACCTTAGCTAAGTGGGGGGAAAAAAATTAGAGGTGAGCGGTATAGTAAAATTTGTAGAAAGCTCGTGAAGAAAAAAAGAAAAAAAAAAAAAAAAAGAAAAGGAGAAAAGGCGAACAATTCAGAATTTCTGGACACCTACTCCCCTCTAGATTTGCCCAGCATCTCCATTACTATGTTTATGAATGGAAAAGACTTAGAGCATCATGAATCTGTGATTAGGCCCACATGATGTGCAGATGGAACATGGGGTTTCTTTTAAGAAATATTTTAAATATCAATGAATAAATAGTTAGGCATATTTTTATTTATTTTTTATAATTAAGCTTTTGAGTTTATTTTCTTGCCTATAACTTTAATGGACACTGTTTATAATTCTTTGAAACATTTTAACATTAAAACAATTTATATTACATTGTCTAGTTAGTATTGAAGTAATATTTGCTTTTATTTCTATCATATCATTTCATAGTAGTGTAGCTTCTTGAGAATTCGTGTGGAGAAGTAGAAGGCTAAAATGTTTAAAATCCGAACAATACGCACCTGAACTAAAACAATCACCATATAACCACTTTAATTACTTAATATCCCCCTTATATTTAATTAATGGTTTGAATTTTTTATAAAGATGCTCTATCCCTTAGTAGATGATTGAGGATTGCATAACCTCATTTTATTAAGTTCCTTCTCATAGGGGTGCACACACACAAATCATATAAGCATACACTTGCACGAAAGAATTAGTCATGTAGTCAAACACTAGATGCATTAAAATGTTACTTAAAAGGCCAAAACATGTTGAAAAATTATTAAAAATAGGTGAAGAAAATCCTCTTTTTATTTTTTTGTAAGTTTCGACATTTTCTAATGATCTTTAGTGAATAATTTCAAAATTTTTTTTGTGACTATTGAATTTTCATTTTTTTTTTTTTTTTTGAAAACTCTAAGATTGTCAAACGCCTAGAAAGTTCCTAGGATTTTTTTTTTTTTTTTGAAAATTTCTAAAAATTTTAGCAATTTTTAATTTTATTAATTATTTTTTCTGAGTTTAACTTTTTTTTTTTTTTGAAAAATGAATTTTTTCAAATTGGTTAAACAAGTCGATGGGATGGAGACCAATTCAAATCAGTCAACCCGAATTGACCAAAATCACGAGTTAACCTAATCAATACAAGTTAGACGGGAATGAGTATAGAGGCAACACATGGTAAGGGTGCAGTCATAACGTTATGATGATGTCACACAACAATCGCTTCGGCCACGAGGTGCCACCTAAATAGCTTCCTCCTCAACACATTAATCGAAATGCGTGGTCGTGATTTGGTGACACAGGGCTACAATGAACAGCAAAATTTCTCTTTTTTTTGTTTTAAACTTCAAAATTATTGTTATTTTTTTTTTCATTTCTTTCTTTTCTTCTCTTCTCTCAGCCTACTTTGTTCAAGCTATCACTAGAGATCTTTGTAACCTTGGCCACTCGCCACTCTTGCCGCCGGTTACCTTCATTTAACGACCATGCTAACCGGCTTGAAGTCAACTGGACCTTGCTCGCCATAGGCTGTCAAGACCCATCAAGGATCTATCTCTCTTCAGGCTTGGTTCTCTCTCTATCTAGCCTTTGTTCTCTCACCCTTTATTCCCTTTTTCAGTATTTTTTTTTGTTTTTTTTCTTTTCTTTTTTCACTGAAATCAAAAAACCCTGTATCCTCTCTGATATTTCATTTCTTTTCCTTTCTACCAAACCAAACTATTGATGATATAGCCACGTCTCCTCCTTAGCACACTAGATTGCAGCACTCAGGACACAGCAAGGAAATCAGCCAGCTGCCAAATATTCTAGAGGAATCTCAAGATAACAGAATGGCTGAGTGGCAGGACAAAATAGTAAAATATAGTCAAGTTTGTTATCTGTAAAGGCCTATATATTCAGGCCTATTACTGTGTAGTCATTATTGAAAATGAATGTGAGAGATCAATTCATTGCACATAATCTCTCTTTAGCCTTTTATCAAATATCTTGTCTGCATTTCTTACACCTTAACATGGTATCAGAGCTTTTCGCTGGACTCACGTCTCGATCCAACATATAGGAGATTTCATCCATCTTCTCCCATGGAATCCGACTTAGACTCCTTCTCCGCTCCTGTTTCTCCTCCTCCACCCCCACCACTGCCGTCCCTTAACCCTGCACTTATTACTTCTGCTTCTCATTTCATAACAACTAAACTTACCATAGACAACTATCTTCTCTTGAAGACTTAGATGGTTCCGTTCTTGAAGGGTCATCAACTCTTTGGATTTGTTGATGGCTCTTCACCACCACCTCCACCACATAGTAAATCAAATCCTGATTACTAGAGATGGATACAACAAGATCAGTTGCTGATGTCTACTCTTACTTCATCTCTCTCTGACTCTGTTTTGGCTAAGGTGATTGATTGTACCTCCTCTTTTGATATCTGGATGACTCAGCAACGCTTGTTTGCTACCAAGTCCTCGACGCATGTCGTTCATACACGGTACCAATTAGCAACACTCAAGAAAGGTCCAGAATCCGTGTCTGGTTATTATGGTCGTGCTAAAAACTTAGCCTCGACCCTGTCTATGGCTGGTCATACGCTTACCGACTTTGAGTTTTCTATATATCTCTTAGCCGGACTTGGTAGAGAGTATGAGTCTCTTGTCACCTCCTTGACAACCTGTCTAGAGTCCTTTTCTCCTCATCAGATTTACAATTATCTTTTGAATCATGAGTCTCGTTTAAATCATCATACCCAAGCACTACTATCTTCCACAAATTTGGCTACCAATTCCACTACTTTCCGACCTCCCTCACCTGGGTATTCTCGTGGCCATCACTTTGTTTCAAATAGAGGGGGTAGGCGAGGACGTGGCTCCGGACGTGGTTTTCGTCCCTCTTCCCAGCACTTTTCCTCCCAGAGTTATTCAGATTCTTCTTGTCCAGATGACCGTCGGTCCACTGGTGGCTTTTGCGTCTATTTTGGTTCTCATATTCTCTCATGGGGCTCAAAGAAACAACCTACCGTTGCTAGATCTTCCACAAAGGCTGAATATAAATCTGTTGCTAACACCACTTGTGAGCTTCTTTGGTTGTAGTCTCTCTTGTCTGAACTTGGTATTTCGCTCACTCAACCACCAACTCTTTGGTGTGATAACATTGGAGCCACCTACCTTTCAATAAATCCAGTGATGCATTCAAGAACAAAGCATGTGGAATTGGACTATCATTTTGTCTGCGAGAGAGTTGCTGCTAAATCTCTCCAAGTTTCCTTCATCTCTACTAAAGATCAAATTGTAGATATTCTGACCAAACCTCTACCTGCTGCCCGCTTTGCTCTGCTCCGATCCAGCCTTACTATAACGCCAATACCCTCTAGATCGCGGGTAGATATTGAAGATACAACCACGTCTCCTCCTCAGCACACCAGATTGCAGCACTCAAGACACAGCAAGGAAATTAGCCAATTGCCAAATATTCCAGAGGAATCTCAAGATAACAGAATGGCTGAGGTGGCGGGACAAAATAGTAAAATGCAGTCAAGTTTGTTATCTGTAAAGGCCTATATATTCAGGCCTATCACTGTGTAATCATTATTGAAAATTAATGCGAGAGATCAAATTCATTGCGCAAAATCTCTTTTTAAATATCTGGTCTGCATTTCTTGCACCTTAACACAAACAAGCCTGAACCCCATTCTTTGCTCTCTGTTATCTCATTTCTATACTTCTCTTTTGAGCTAAACCAAACAAACCCAGGCCCCATTGTCACTTGAAATGGTATACTTTTTATTCATATAAAAAAATATATGGGAATAGATACATATATATATATATATATATATATATATATATATATATATATATATCAACATATAGAGACCCTATAATCAAGCTAATCATATCTAGACTATAGATAATTCACTGCTGCACCCTCTCTGGAATAGGAAAGAATCACCTAGACTAATTGCACAATTATAGTTAACTTACAGCTGCACCCTCTCTAGAATAGTCCACTATTTCAGCACTCCCCCTCAAGTTGGTGCATAGATGCCACACATGCCCAACTTGTCCACAAACTAGACGATTACCCGATTTGAAACTGTTTTGGTGAGAATATTGGCCAACTAATCTTCTGATCGAATTTTCGGCAGCTCCACAATTTTTTTATCCAACTAATGAAGAATCTATCCACCTCCATGTGTTTCGTGCGATCATGTTGAATTGGATTATGGGCAATGTCAGATATTGCTTTACTGTTGCAATAGAGTTGGATTGGTTGTGTTGGTGAATATCCCAAATCTTTTAGGAGAAGTCGTAGCCATAATGCTTCAAAAATTCCAAGTGCCATTCCTCTAAACTCAGCTTAGGCACTTGAACGTGCAACAACATTATGTTTCTTGCTTCTCCACGTAACAAGGTTACCTCCAATGAAGGTGAAATATCCTGAAGTAGATTGTCTGTCGTCCACTGCTCCAACCCAATCGAAATCATTATATGCATCTATACTTTGACAAGTCTACATTTTTGTGAATAAAATTCCCTTTCCAGGAGCAGCCTTTAAACGCCTCAAGATTCACATAACTGCATTCATATGTTGTTCTCTAGGATTGTGCATGAACTGGCTAACGATAATGCATAGGCAAGATCAAGCATAGTGTGTGCTAAGTACATCAACCTTCCTACCCATCTCTGGTATCTTCCTTTATCAACAAGTACTTGATTAGGTTCAAAGCTTAACTTCAAGCCTTATTCCACAGGTGTATCAACTGGCTGACATGCTAACATACCAGTTTCTTGTAGAAAGTCTAAAGTTTATTTTCTCTGTGAGAGAAAAATACCTTTATTAGATCGGGATACTTCAATTCCAAGGAAATATTTCAAGGGGCCAAGATATTTCATTTTGAACTCACTAGACAAGTAATTCTGCAAGTTCTTCCTTTCTTCAGGATCATTTTCTGTGACCACCATGTCATCCACATAGACAATGAGTTCTTATTCTTCCGCTTCTTCAGGAATAAAGTGTGGTATGAATTACTTTGATTATAGCAAAAAATTCTCAGGCTTTGTGAACCTTCCAAACCATGCTTTTGGAGATTGTTTTAACCCGTATAGTGATTTCTTCAATCTGCACACCTTCTAACTATTTATTTTTGTATCTTGCATCCCAGTGGAAGATCCATGTATACTTATTTAGACAACTCTCCATGTAAGAAAGCATTTTTTACAACATTGTAATGGCCAGTCCAGATTCACAGCTAGAGAAAAAAGGACGTGAACTGTATTCATCTTAGCTACAGGCGCAAAAGTTTCTGTATAATCAATTCCGTATGTATAGGTGTATCCATTTGCCATGAGCCTTGCTTTAAATTGCTCAATTGTGCCATCTTCTTTGTGTTTCACAGTAAAAATTCACCCACACCCAATAGGTTTCTTTCTTGGTGGACAATAAACAAGCTCCCAAGTTTCATTTTTTTAGCAAGGACTCTACCTCTTCATTCATACCTACTTTCCACCTTGGACCAGTTAAGACTTCTTGCACACTATTAGGAATAGATACAATAGATAATCGATTTATAAATGACTGATTTGATTCCAACAGATGATGGTTAGACATATAAGAACTCATAAGGTTAACTTAAGTAGAAAGTTCAGGTTCATATGTGAGTTTAGGAATACCTCTAGTTTGATGTTGTGGAAAATTTTTTCTCACAAATTTGGTTACAAGATAAAGATCCTCAACAGGCGGCGGGTGTGGTGATGTTTTAGTTGCTTAGGGCATGAGAGCCTTGTATGAAGGTGCTTCAACTCAGTGTGTATCACCACTTTGATCTAAATGTATACCACTTAGTTCCAATTCATCACTCACTTCATTAATTTTCATGGATAGTATATTAGTGTCCTTACTAGCATCAAAGGTGGTAGCTATATCTTTGCAAATGTGAACATCACCTTCATCATAGTCTAGAGTCTGAACTTCCTTCAGATGCCCCCCCTGAAGATCAGAATTAGAGGCAAAAATACATTGAGGCTTCATGGAACACAATATCCAAGGTAACAAACATGCGGTGTGTAGGAGGATGATAACAATGATACCTTTTTTGATCTAGAGCATATATGAGGAACACACATCACAGTGCTCGAGGATGCAACTTGTTGCGTTGATGTGTGTGAAGATGGACGAAAGCCACATAGCCAAAAACATGGGGAGGTAAGTTTGGGAGATCTAGAGCAACAGCAGCTTTATCAAGGGCCTAGAATGGTGTGCAAAAATCAATGGTACTAGATGATACCCTATTAATTAAATAGGTCACAGATATCAAAGCTTCTCCCCAGTAAGATAACGACGTATGAGCCTCTATTAATGAAACACGAACAACTTCTAACAAATGAAGTTTTTTTTCGCTTAGCTACCCCATTTTGCCGAGGTGTTTGTGGAGAGGTGGTTTGTTGGATAATACCTTTGGACTTCAAGAACTGCTGAAATTCATAACTCATATTTTTCCCGCCATTGTCATTGCGAAGAGCTTTAGGTTGAGCATTGTACTTTGTGCATATCATTTTGTGAAAATTTTGAAACAGCAAGTTCACTTCACTTTTGTTCTTGATCAAACATACCCAGGTTGATCTTGTACAGTCATCAATAAAAGTAACAAACCATTGTGATACACTCAACATGGGAACATGCGATGGACCCCAAACATCAAAATGTATGACCATAAAAGGAACTACACTTCTATTTAAACTTAATGGGAAGAAGTATGATGACTTTTTGCAAGTTCACATACATTACACTGAAAATTAGAAACACCTGCATAGTGCAAATAGATGAGGAAATAATTTTTCAAGTAACCAAAAGACACATGTCCTAGACTTCGATACTAGAACAAGATTTTAGATTTGTCCTTCTCCCCTTGTGAACTATCCACAGGCAAGACTTGATGCATTTTATTCGAAACTGTTCTGTATCAAGTTGAGATAATACAACTTCCACATTTAATACCACACCCAATCATCTGCCTTGTTTGGATGTCCTCAAACACACAAAAAGTAGGCCAAAAAATAACAACACGAGATGGGGTAGTGGTTATTTGTGAGACTGACAATAGGTTATAGTTCAAAAGAAGGAACAACTAAGACATGATCTAGCTATAAAGTTTCAGTAAGGGACACGGATCCTTCCTTAATAACGGTGGTGGAAGCACCATTAGCAGTGGAAATTTTCTTTTGTGAGGAGTTATGAATGGATGAGACTTTGTCTAGAATCAGAAGTCATATAATAAGTAGCACCCGAATCAATTATCCATGTACTATTAGAAACAGGTGTAGAGATAATGGAAGCCTTACCAATTGGAGTTGTAGTCGCGGTGTAAGCGGAAGCAGTGTTAGTAGCATCATTCTCCTCTTTGGTTTCAACAATAGCAATGGTAGGGGTGGGCCTCCTAAAATTCTTTTGGTGGGAATCACTATTGTGATCCCACCATTCTAGATACCCAACAAGTTCAAAGCATCAACTTTTGGCATCGCCAGTCTGATCACAATGAGTGCATTTGTAGGAATTTTTGTCAGCACCATTTTTCTGATGACTGAACTTTGTTTGGCTTGGCAGGTTTTGAGAGGACCGGTTGTGTGCCACCATTGCTGAGGCAACAAGATCTTCAGAGTTGTCATTCATCATTGTGTGGCAGACAACTTCATAAGGAATTAAGGCATAACATTCCTCGAGTCGCCATTCATTATTGTGGGGTGGACAACATCACAAAGTTCAAGGCATAACATTCCTCAAGTTCAGGAATTGGGTCCCTCCGCAAAATTTCACCATTGATTTGTTTGAAATTGTCATCTAATCCAGCAAGGAAAATGCGCACCCATTGACTTTCCATTGATTTGCGATAAGTTTCAACATTTTTCTTATTATCCATGATCACTTTATCACAATTATTCAATTCACTAAAAATTTTGGTCATTTCTCCATAATACACAGAAATTGCTTTGCCTTTTTGTTTGGCAAAGAAAGCTTTCTAGTTCAAGGCATATACTTGCAACTCATCCGATCCATCATAGAAGGCCTTAGATAGAGCTTTCCAAATATCACAAGCCGTAGGCAAGCAAAGGTAGCGTTTCATAATATTTGGGGTCATAGACATCAATAGCCATCTTTGAACTTTTTGATTATCCGCGTACCACTTTTCATACCCTACATCCTCTTTTGCAAGGATTACTGAGGTGTCACGAATATAGGAGAGCTTCTCCTTTTCAGAAATATGCATTTCAACAATTTGAGACCATATATCATAATTCATCTCATTGAGGATAATTCCTACATTGAAAAAAGAACTTTAAAATTGAATGATGATGGGTGTAGATTTGCTACCAGATGCGTCAGAGTATGGCTGGCTCATGGTGTGGTTGGTTCGTTGATGGGGTTAGGTGTTTGAGGGGTGGGTCAATGATGGGAAAGAAAATTAGGATGACATAGGATCTGTCGGTGCTCTGATACCAATTTGAAATGGTATACTTTTTATTCATATAAAAAAATCCATCGGTACATATGCATGATTACGCGCTTAAATTGCATAATTAGGTGTTTTAACTCATGTATTATGAATTATATTTTTAATTAATGCCTAATTGCTCTAAATATTTTAACATTGTGCCCTATTTATAATATTTGGATTTTATTGAGTAATTTATGATTTTTTGGTATTTTTTTTTATTGTAGGGCAACTATTGGAAGCTAAAAACCGACGGTACTTTGTGATTTGTGCACAACTCTCTCATTCAACCTCCGATTCAGATGATTCAGGATGCTGTAGAAAGATAAGAAAATAGTACAATTTTCATGTTTTGTATTTTGAGAAATACTGACTGCATCAAGGTCAAAATCGGATGTGAAGTTACCATTTGCTATTTTATGGACTATTTTGACATTACTTCGTAATCTGGGCGTAACTTACTCGTCTAAGCTCCGATCGAGACGATTCAAAATTCTAGGGAAATCTGAGAAAGACCTCTACAACTTTTGTGTTTCAATATTTGAGAGATAAAGAATAATTGGGCTTGAAAGTGTAAAATCGACCATGTGTTAACAAAAGAAAAAAAAATTGAATAAAGGCCCATTAAATGATGTGACCACGTGAGAGGGCTGCATAGCCCATGCGCTGGTGTTTCCTTGGGGCGCCGAATTTGAGCTAAAGGGCTAGGGACTTCATTTTTATTTGTGTTGATTTTGAAAAGTCAAGGGAGAGTAGCTTAGGTAGGGTTTTTTTAAGTTTTCTTTAGTTTTTTTTAGGTAGGCTTGGCAAGAGAAAGGGAGGCAGCAGCAGCAGCTCTTTCCTTCCTGCCTCCTCACGACTAAGCTCTCTCTCTCTCTCTCTCTCTCTCTCTCTCTCTCTCTCTCTCTCTCTCTCTCTCTCCTCCTCTCTCTCTCTCTCTCTCTCTCCCTTATTTTTTTATTTGAATCGTAAACAATTGTTGGATCTATTTTTATTATAAAAAAAATTAGTTTGACTTTCTTGTTATTTAAATATTGTTAATTAGTTTTTAAATTGAATCTTTCTCTCTCTTCTATTCCCTTTCTTTAGTTTATTTGTTTAATAAAAAGTTGTTGTTGAAATTTTATTTTAGTTTAAATTATTCACTTTAGATTGTTTTTTTTTTGAAAAAAAAGCTTGCGTTGAATCTTTAATATTTGTTTGGGTCATTATTCAAATTGTTTTTCTTATTTGGAGTCTTTTTTAGCATTTAAATATTTTCTTTGGATATTTTTACTATTAAAGTTAGTGTTTTTATTTAGTTAGAGTTTATTTTTGTTTGGGTTTATGTTTAAAGTTAGTATTTTTATTTAATAAAATGATTGCAGGATTTGTTTCTTTCATTATTCTAGCATTGAATCTGACATTTATATATTTATTTTTATGCATGATAAATTTTTAGTTAGGATTTACATTGTTTTAAGTTTCATTGCAAAAATCCCTAGAACTGAATTTGAACAGTGTTCAGTAATTTGTCTTTTCTTAATTTCTTTTAGAATTACAAAAAATTTCGAAACTAAACTGCATTCCCTGAGGAGACGATATGACCCTTGGGCTAATTATTATACAACTGAACTCCTATACTTGGGATAGCTTCCAAACTGCTTATTTTTAGAGTGAGTCAAGCTTTTGGCATCATTGCCGGGGAATGTCAGTTTTAGTTTCAAGTTAGTGTTTTTCCCGTTATTTTAATTTTTCTCATGAAAAAAAAAAAAAGAAAAAGAAGGAAAAAAAGAAAAAAATTTGAGTTTTGAAAAAAAAATATAGTTGCACCTGCACCACGCACGCTTGTGGATTTTTTGTAGCCCATACAAACCACACAACCATCTTACATCATATTGCTTGAGAATGCACAAAATTTTAACATTAAGTCTGGAATGATATCTGTGATACCTCAATTTTATGGGATGGAGTGAAAATTTGTATCTGCATTTAACTGATTTTGAGCTTACAAGTGTTACATTTATAGATGAGACTGCTATTAATCAGACAATTAGATTGCATTTATTTCCTTTTTCATTGAAAGACAAGGCTAAGATGTGATTTAATTTTCTTAAGCCTAATTTTATCTTTAGTTGGACTGATATGCAAAACGAATTTCTGCATAAATTTTTTCCCTCACAGAGAACTCAATTTTTGTAGGAACAAATTAGTTGATTCATGTAAGGAGTTGATGAGACCTTTTAGGCTTACTGGGAGAGATTCAAGGAACTGATGAACATATGTCCACATCATGGATTCAAATCTTGGAGGTTAGTGAATTATTTTTGTACCACCCTTATCCCTGAATGTAAATAGTTTGTCCAGACTATGTGCAATGTGGAGTTCTTCAACAAGGAACCGGATGTGACTCTATCGTTTTTTGATTATTTAGCTAAAAGTGCCCAACAATGGAACACACGATATGAATGGGTACCAATGGCTGCACAGCCTCTCAGAGCGATCAGTGGTGGAGGTAGATACGAGGTCAAAGAAAAAACTAATTTACGGGTTTTTGTTGCTACTTTGTCTAAAAAAAATAGAGGTTATGGAGTTAAAGAAATTGAAAGCTACAAAATCGGTGGAGGATTGTCTGCTTTTACTAGGATTGCAGGAGAGTGGATTTGATCAGATGCAGTTAGCAAATTGGATCAACAAATCTCAAAATTAGCCATTCTCGAATACTTATAATCTGGGATGGAGGAATCACCCGAACTTCTCATAGAGGAATGATCAGTCTGGTCCATCTTCCTCATAGTCTCAACAATTTCCTCAATCTTATGCACCACCTCCACAGCCACTATATCACTCAGTTGCAGCTCCTCAACAGCAGTATCAACCACAACAAATCTCTCAGAGCTACGCACCTCCGAGATTTCAATCAAATTTAGCTTCTATTCCATCAAAGAAATCTTATTATGATAGCATGACGCAGATGGTGAATATGTTTCAGCAATTTATGCAGATTCAAGTCACAACTAACAATCAGTACACTCAAGCCATAAATGAATTTCGGGACACCATTAATGAGTTGAGCACGCAGTTGAATATTTTAGAAAAAAGGGAATTTCCAGTAGAACCTTAGCCTAATCATCAAGAATACTAGCACTAATAGCAACAAATACATAATGTTTCTCTTGAGACAGCGGAGACTGTTATTACTTCGAGAAGTGGAAAAGAAGTTCCCCAACCTGAGATACTTATCGACAAACAACCAGTCTGAAGTTACAATTGAGACAAATGTCAAATAAAAATCAGTGGAAGCGAGCCCAGAAGTGAAGAAGTCAGTTAATGAGGAGACTGAGACCAGTAAGGAGTACCAACCTGTGGTACCTTACCCTCAGAGATTGACGACCATGGAACCGTCACTCCTTACTAGAGTAAATGTCAAGGAGTGCAATGCCGATACAAATCCTCGCAGTGGTACGATGATGGGTATACCTGATAAAGAGGGTGAGTAGAATGGTGAACAATTAAAGGAACCAGGTAAAAATTTTAATGATAATGCTGCTACTACAAAAAAACTAGTTTTTAGTGACGAAACTATTAGTTACAGATTCAACTTTTGACCATTTCTTTGTAATTTTTATTGTTTTTTGAACAAATGAAATTTTTTTATTTTAATTTGAATTTGTACTAGTATTTGTATTTGAATTTTGAATATTTTGAAATTTTTTTGTTATCTGAACACATGTTATTTCTTTATTTTAATTGAATTTGTATTTGAATTCGAAATTTTGAATGATTTATGAATTTTGTAGTAATTATGGTTTTGGTTTATGTATTCGAAAATGTAATTACAGAATTTTATATAAGAATTGATGATTAAAAAAATCACTATTTAAGGTTTTTTAATTTTTCTAATTATTAGTAAAGGATTCAAATTCGTCACTAATAGTAGGGTATTAGTGAATGATTCAAATTCGTCACTAATAGTAGGGTATTAGTGACGAATTAATAATTCGTGAAGGATTCAAATTTGTCACTAATACCTTTCTATTAGTGACGAATTTGAATCCTTCACTAATGCCCTACTATTAGTGATGAATTTGAATCCTTCACTAATGCCCTAGTATTAGTGACAAATTTATAATTAGTCACTAATACCCAACTATTAGTGATGAATTTGAGTTGAGCCATTCTAGAATTTATAGTGACGGTATTAGTGTTTTAGTGACGGTTATGATCCATCACTAATACTCCATTATTAGTAAAAAAAATTTTAATTCGTCACTAAAAGTTAGTAGTAATAGTACATATAACAACTATTTTAAAACTATTATTAATACTCATAAATTCGTCACTAATGGTATTAGTGACGAATTTATGAGTATTAGTGACAGATTTTATCCTTCACTAATACTTTGATTTTTTGTAGTGTTATGAAGAACCAAAGGTAACTGCTCTGACAACTTTGCCTCAAAGACCGGTTCTTAAAGAAATGAATTTCCTGGAAAATGTGCTGAATAAATATATTTTCTTGTTAAAACAAGGAAGGCAGCCTGCACATCTTGTGTCTGGTACCTTAGAATATATTGATTTATTTAAGGCTAACTTTTGTGCAGGTAACAAGAAAGATTCATTTTGGCGACTCAAATTTGGAGGCTCGCCGGTTCAATTTATACACCTACACTCACCAGATGAAATTCCTCCAAAGCTTTCGCCAGACAGACTGTGATGTTTTTCTTTCCCTTCTTTTTATTTATTTTTTTTACCTTATTTTATTTTTAGTTGATTTTCAAGTACATTTTTTCTTAGTTTTAGTTTTTCTTTCCCTTTACTTCTCCACCCAGGTACGCTAGACTTCCCCCGTGCACATCTTTTCTATTTCTCCTATGCTTTCACATTGAAAACAATTTTCCACTTTAGTTGGGGGGGGGGGGATGAGAAAATACATTGAAAAAAAAATTTGAATATGGATGATTAGACCATGATTAACACTGAGTTATACCCTTTGCATACTTGCATATAACCTAGGAGTTACACACTTAAGCTGTATAGTGGGTTATTTATGTGTAGTTTCTCTTTATATGGTTAATCTAGGAATTGTAACTTTATGTAGGTTGATTAGTAATTCATTCATGTTAATCTGGCTATATAAACTTTTTTATTTACATGGTATCTCATGAGACTGAAAATACACGTTCACGTGACTTGTAGCACTTAGGGTTCCTTATGAGCACTGAAAGAGCCCCCGTGACAACTTTGACACCTTGTGAGGTACTGTTGAGTCATTTATCGTTCTTTTGAGTTCTTTGACGTCAGCTCAGAGTTCATAAAACTCAAAATTTTTTTTTTTCTGGATATTCTTCGTACGTTGGTCTCTGTTTTTGACTTTCTAGCCTAGAGGTGGCATCTAGTGGGGAGATAGAAACCTAAGTTTTGTAGCCTACTCAAGATGTGAAGGCTGAACCACTCCTAAAGATAGACTTATTTCATGGAATACTGTTTGAGCTTAATTTACATGGGTCGTATGAAGACGACAAAAGAAGTGTAATGATTGTCTTAATTGATAGTGAAAAGGAAGAAATTGAAGAATGAGCAGAAGAAAGAAAAAAATAAAAACAAAATAAATAGAAATACACATGAAGTGAAAGATTAATACCTGCTCCACACAAATACAACAAAAAGTCAGGGACATGACACATATTCTCCACATATGAAGACTCTTCAACCACTCAATGCTTCAGATGTATTCATGCCAAGTTTGTGAATAAGTTGATCTAGGGTGGTCTTGGTTGGACAGGGTGATTAGGTGAGAAGATGCTAGGGTGAAAGACCTGACACCTCACAGATAGGTTAGATCCTTTTCATACTAGTCCACTCCATACATTTAGCATTTGTTCTTTGCAATATGTGGGATGTTTGATCGCGACACTCCTCCTCACATATGACAAGTGAACCCATCATTTTTAAGTATTTTTGAGGGTATAACAGTTAGGTTGAGTCAAAATGACCATTTTGTAGGTGTCCATGGATACACTAGGTGTAACGAGTCATACACACACATGCTTCAAGATTTCGCGTATTTAAACTAAAATTTATATGGCTACATTAACTCTGAATTGTAATTGCTTGTTGATTCTATGTGAGCATACTGTTCTTAAACGACTATATAATGATGAAACTTACATGAATGACTTGTTTTAGAATTGTGTGAATTGTGTATGAGCTTGTGTGTAATCTAACGATATTCATATATGTGAAATGGTATATTCATGTCGCATGTATATTCATTTAATATTCATTAGAATTGGTGTTTGTGGGTGTCGCCTTGGAAATCCTTACGAGACTACAACTCGTCCACTAGGATCGACCTATGGGTTTAAAGCCTTGTGGCACTTGGTAAATGCAACAGTGTTTCCCGCTAAAGAGGAGGTAGATAGGATTTGGTAGCTTTCTTAGTTTTTTTTTTTTTGCTATGGACTAGCAAAACTTTAGTTGGGAGGGTGTGATAACGCGCTTAAATTACATAATTAGGTTTTTTAATTCATGCATTATGAATTATATTTTTAATTAAATTCCTAATTATTCTTAATATTTAAACATTGTGCCTTATTTATAATATTTGAGTTTTGAATAATTTATGAATTTTTGATATTTTTTATTGTAGGGCGACTATTGGAAGTTTAAAAACCAATGGTACTTTGTGATTTGTGTGTAACTCTCTCATCTGACCTCCGATTCAAATGATTCAGGATGTTATAAAAAGATAAGAAAACACTCTACAATTTTCATGTTTTAAATTTTGAGAAATATTGACTGCATCAAGGTCAAAATCAGACATAAAGTTACCATATGCTGTTTTATGGACTATTTTGACATTACTTTGTAATTTGGGCGTATCTTTCTCATCCTAACTTCGATCGAGACGATTCAAAATTCTAAGGAAAGCTGATAAAGATATCTATAACTTTCATGTTGCCAGCTTTGAGAGATACAAATGTTTACTAAGTCAAAATGGGGTTTGAAAGTGCAAAATTGACCATGTGTTAACAAAAGAAAAAAAAAATTAAATAAAGGCCCATTAAATGATGTGACCATGTGAGAGGGCTGCATGGCGGCGCCGAATTGGAGCTGCGGGGGACTTCCTTTTTATTTGTGTTGATTTTGAAAAGTCAAGGGAGAGTAGCCTAGGTATGGTTTCTTTAAGTTTTCTTTAGTTTTTTTTAGGTAGGCTTGGCAAGAGAAAGGGAGGTAGCAGCAGCAACTCTCTCCTTCATCCCTCCTCACGGATAAGCTCTCTCTCTCTCTCTCTCTCTCTCTCTCTCTCTCTCTCTCTCTCTCTCTCTCTCTCTCTCTCTCTCTCTCTCCTTATTTTCTTATTTGAATCTTAAACAATTGTTGGATCTATTTTTATTATAAAAAAATTAGTTTGATTTTCTTGTTATTTAAATATTGTTAATTAGTTTTTAAATTGAATCTTTCTCTCTCTTCTATTCCATTTCTTTAGTTTATTTGTTTAATAAAAAGTTGTGGTTGAAATTTTATTTTATTTTAAATTATTCAGTTTAGATTGTTTTTTTTTTTTTTTTTAAATCTTGCATTGAATCTTTAATATTTGTTTGGGTCATTCTTCAGTTTTCTTTTCTTATTTGGAGTCTTTGTTAGCATTTAAATATTTTCTTTGGGTATTTTTTCTATTAAAGTTAGTGTTTTTATTTAGTTACAGTTTATTTTTGTTTGGGTTTATATTTAAAGTTAGTATTTTTATTTAATACAATGATTGCAGGATTTGTTTCTTTCATTACTCTAACATTGAATCTAACATTTATTTAGTTATTTTTATGCATGATAAATTTCCAATTAGGATTTACGTTATTTTAAGTTTCATTGCAAAAATCCCAAAATTCCTTGGAACTAAATTCAAACTGTGTTCAGTAATTTGTCATTTCTTAATTTCTTTAGGAATTACAAAAAAATTGAAACTAAACTGCATTCTTTGAGGAGATTATCTGGCCCTTAGGCTAATTATTACACGAGTGAACTCCTATACTTAGGATAGCTTCCAGGATGCTCATTTTTAGAGTGAGTCAATGCATATATATCAACGTAGAGAGACCCCATAATCAAGCTAATCATATCTAGACTATATCTAATTCACAGCTGCACCCTCTCTGGAATAGGAAAGAATCACCTAGACTAATTGCACAGTTATAGCTAATTTAAAACTGCACCCTCTCTAGAATAGGAAAGAATCACTTAGACTAATTGCACAGATTTCAATCCACTATTTCAGCATTTTTTGTTATTTTTCTTTTCTTATCCTTGTTTCTTTTCTTTTCTTTTATGTTATTTTCTCACCACTCAAACAGGTCTTAGGCTTGAACTTGAGTTTGGTTTAACTTAACTAGGGTTTAGGTTGGGTTGGGGTTTGACCAAGCATGGGTAGGTGGATTTGATGGTATTCAGGTATGGGTAATGGATTGACTCGATTAGTGTTTGGGTTTGGGTCTTGGGTTGACCTAAGGGTTTTCGAATTTGGGTTAACTCGATTAGAAACTAATATGGTTTTGGGTTGACTTGATTGACAATTCGGGTCTGAGACTGAGTTGGTTGAATTGGCTCAATTTGAATCTTAAGGTGGATCTAAATAACCTAGCAGGATTAACTGATTCAAATAACTGTTCAGTCAAGCATGTTTAGTACACAGTCAATGTCCAAAAGTTTGCAATACATAATCCAAATTTAATTAAAACAACTTAGTTTTGAAATTAATTACTCTTTATTTTCCAAAATTTTGAAATTTCAATATCATAATCATAAATAACTGAATCCACATCATTCAATTATGCATTTGACAACTGGAAATCAATAAAAACATTTGACAATTAACAATTCCCTTCTATACAATGACACATTATAGCATGTGTCCATCAATCACTCACTTAAATTTTATTAACACCTATAACCCAATCCAAAATATGATGATCCACTTTAAACACAAAATCAAATTGATCACCATTATCCTGGAATAAATGCAATAAGAAAGAAAAAATCTACCTTTAAATCTTCCACTCATTCTTCTTTATTCCCTATGTCAGTCACACACAATGCAATTCTAACTTGTGTCTTCTTTTTAACACCTACTTCTTTCTTTGAACTCTACTTCTTACCTTCCTTTACTTTCGATTCCTTCTCCAAGGTTTTTTAGCTAGCCTACTCCCAAATAGCCCTTTTCCTTTCCTCAATCTCTAGTCTTTTGTTGAGAATTCCACTTGTGAGTTTGTCCCACATTGGAAAATTAGAGTGGATGATGGGCGCTTATATATATGGTTGGGTCCAAGATCCAATAGGCTTAAGCTTTTGGGTCAATTTCGTGTTCACCCATGTGTATCAAGCCTACCCATGGGCCCCTCCAGTCCTAACAAGTGGTATCAAAGCCTGATTGGAGCAGAAAAGCTAGATCGGAAAGGATCTTGAAATAAGAGTTTTTTCAAGTGGCTCGAAACTGAGTTTTGAGGCCACTATCACATTTAGCTTGCTGGTACGAAAAAGAACTGTGCAAACCGGAGCTCGAAAGGAGCTTAGACAAAGCCTCACGCGCCCTCACACACCTCGCCGTACTCGCCACGCGCAGGTGACCTACTGCTCACGCGCCCCACCCGTTTCCACTCGTCTTCCTTGTACGGATTGCCTCAACTAGACCCGAACATAACCTGACCCGACCCAACAACTCACACAGACTGGACCGACCTGCCTCGACCCGGATCTTTATCCGACCCAAACTGATAAGGGCCCGAGCACATTTTTCAGCGCCACGCCAGCACTAGTGCATCAGCGCCACATCACCCACCACGTCAGCAGGTGGGTCCCAGTGCCATGTCTGCAGATTGGCCTCACTGCCACATCAGCATCCTGCCACATTAGCATACTGCCACGTCAGCATTGACGAGTTGACCAGGTTTGACTAAACTTTTCAGAGTCGTTTTGGGTCTGTTTTTTCGAGCGACTTGAACCATTCCTAGGGTTTTTGATGGTTTTGGATCCAACCGTGTTATTCATTTGGGCTAATTCCGTCTCTAAATCAGCAAATCAAGATGTCAAATGAAAAAAGCTAAAAAATTGAAATGTTCAGTGGCAACAATTTCGGTTTCTCGAAGATGCAGATAGAAGATTATTTGTTTGGGAAGGAATTACACTTACCATTAAAGGGTAAGCCAACTTCCATGAACGAGGACGAGTGGGAGTTGCTTGATCGAAAAGTTCTCGGAGCCATTAAAATGACGTTGTCAAAGTCTGCGACATTCAATATCAAACATATATCATCCACCAAGTCTCTGATGGATGCACTCTCTAATATGTACGAGCAGCCTTCAGTCGCAAATAAGGTACATATTATGAAAAGATTATTTACGATGAGCATGTCTGTAGGTAAAAGTTTGAATAATTTCAATGAGTTGTTGGATCAACTCGCCTTAGTTGGGATAACATTTGATAATGAGATTCGTACCCTACTGATTCTCAGTCAGTTGCCCGAAAGTTGGAATGATGTTGTTATTGCCATCAGTAGCTCCATAGGAAAATCAAAACTTGTATACGATGAGGTCGTCGACATGATTTTGAAGGAGCAAATCAGAATGCAGTCGAACCATGGCTCCACTTCGAGTTCAACCTTGAACATGGAGAGTTGAGGTAGAGGAAAGAGGCATGGATGATCAAACAACCTCAACAAGTCTAGGCCCACGTGGTCTAAATCCAGAAATCCCAGAAGTTCTCAGGATACAGGTTCCTAGAGCACAAAAGTTATTGAGTGCTGGAACTGCGGAAAAAACTGGTTATTACAAGAACTAGTGCAGAAGTCAAAAGAAAGAATATGAGACGAGGGCAAAGACAAAAGCACATATTGCTTTCGAAAATGATGATTTGTTGATCTACTCTTTGGAGAGCAAAAATGATTCTTGGGTGTTAGATTCTGGAGCTTCATTCCATGCCACTTGTCGCAGAGATTGCCTGGAGAAGTATATATCCGGTAATTTCGGTAAAGAATATTTGGGCAATGATCAACCTTACGACATTTCCGGTAAGGGAACAGTGAAGATCAAAATGAATGGGTCACTATGGAAACTGAGAGATGTTAGGTATATTCCAGACCTGAGGAAAAATTTGATCTCAGTCGATCAATTAGCAGATAAAGGTTATAACACATATTTCATTGGTGATGAATTGAAGATTTTGAAGGGTGCATTGACAATTGGTCGAGGTAAGAAAAGTGGTACTTTTTATGTAACTTCTGATGCATGCATATCTATTATAGTTGGTACAGGAAATGATGATAACAACTTATGGTATCAACGACTTGGACACCTGAGTGAGAAGGGACTCAGGGTGATGCACTCAAAGGGTAAGTTGAGTGATTTACAGTCGATGAAGATTGATACATGCAAGGATTACATATTTGGGAAACAGAAGAGAGTTAGTTTCCAAAAAAACATCAGTACCCTGAAGAAGGAGAGACTTGAGCTAGTCCATTCAGATGTATGGGGACTAACAACCATTTCGTCTATAGGAGGAAATCATTACTTCGTCACGTTTATTGATGATCATTCACAGAAGGTATGGGTTTACTTCCTAAAGTATAAATATGATGTTTTTGATGCTTTTAAAATTTGGAAAGCAATGGTAGAAAATGAAATTGGTTTGAAAATCAAAAAACTGAGAATAGATAATGGTGGAGAGTATATTGACACCGAGTTCAAAAAATTCTGCTATGAGCATAGAATCAGAATTGAAAGAACTGTGCCAAGTACGCCTCAACACAACGGCATAGCCGAGCGGATGAACAGAACATTAACAGAAAAAGCCAGAAGCATGTGTATGCATTCAGGCTTGCCAAAGATGTTTTGGGCAGAAGCAGTCAATACAACAACTTATTTGATTAACATAAGTCCTTCAGTACCATTGGACTATAGTCTACTAGAAGAAGTTTGGAGTAACAAAGAAGTAAGACTTTCACATTTGAAAGTTTTTGATTGTGTTGAATATGTACATATTAATGATCATGTCAGGAATAAGCTGGATTCGAAATCCTGAAAATGCACTTTCATCGGTTATGGTGGAGATGAATATGGATACCGCATTTGGAATGATGAAAATAAAAAGGTGATCAGAAGCAGAGATGTGATTTTTGATGAAAAGATGATGTACAAGGATAGACACACAATAGAGTCTACAAAGTCTAAAACAACCTTTGTAGATATGGATGATGTTTTAGAAGGTGTAAGAACATGTCAGCAGAACACCGAGAATCCTCAGCAGAATATCGAGATTCCTCAGGTAGAGGAACATGTGGAGCAGATTGTTGCACCACCACCTCCTACTCTAGCACCAGAGCTTAGGAGATCTTCTCGGCAACATGTACCAAACAGGAGGTATATGAACCATTTACTTCTTACAGATGGAGGAGAACCTAAATGCTATGTTGTCGTATGTTAGGCTAGAGATTCGAGCAAGTGGGAGCTTGCAATAAAAGACGAGATGAAGTCTCTTAACTCCAACAAAACATGGGAACTAATTGAGTTGCCTAATGGAAAGAAGGCTCTTCACAAAAAATAGGTTTACAGGATCAAAGAAGAACATGATGGATCCAGGAGGTACAAGGCTTGGTTGGTAGTTAAAGGCTTCGAGCAGAAGGAAGGAATTGACTGCATCGACATCTTTGCACCAGTTGTGAAGCTGACAACCATAAGATCTGTTCTGAGTATTATTGCCTCAGAGGATTTACATCTTGAACAGTTGGACGTGAAAATGACATTTCTTCATGGTGATCTTGATGAGGAAATCTATATGCAACATCCAGAAGGTTTCTCAGAAAAAGGTAAAGAGAATCTTGTATGCAAAGAGTTTGTATGGTCTCAAACAAGCTCCTAGATAGTGGTACAAGAAATTCAACAGCTGTGTGCAAAGGAATAATTTTCAGAAATGCAATGCCGACCATTGCTGCTACTTCAAAAGGTATCGTGCTAGCTATATTATTTTACTATTATATGTTGATGATATGTTAGTCGCAGGATTAGATATAGTAGAGATCAGAAAATTAAAGCAACAACTGTTAAAGGAATTTGATATGAAAGACTTGGGTCTTGTAAAACAGATTCTTGGGATGCAGATCTCTAGAGATAAGCAACAAGGCATGTTGCAATTATCTCAGTCAGAGTACATCAGCCGTGTTTTACAGGGGTTCAACATGAGTAGCGCCAAGGCTGTAAATACACCATTGGCAGGTCATTTCTGTCTCTCAAAGGATCAGTCTCCCTAGACAGATGAAGAGAAAGACTTCTTGGCTAAGGTTCCATATGCCTTAGTCGTTGGAAGTCTAATGTATGCCATGGTTGGTACCAGACTGGATATTGGCCAAGCAGTGGGAGCTGTCAGCAGGTATATGTCAAATCCAGGGAAGACGCACTGGGAAGCAGTGAAGTGGATTTTGAGATATCTTCATGGCACTATTGATAAGTGCCTATGTTTCAGTAAAAGTGATCTAAAAATCCGAGGATTTGTAGATGTTGATTTTGCAAATGAGATTGATCATCGCAGAAGCACCACCAGGTACATATTCACTGTTGGCACAACAACTGTTAGTTGGATGTCATAGATACAGAAGATTGTTGTTTTATCCACTACAGAAGCTGAGTATGTAGCAGTGACAAAAGCCAGTAAAGAGATGATTTGGCTTTAGGGTTTGTTAACGGAGCTTGGATTAAAGCAGGAGAGGAATGTTTTGTATAGTGACAGTTATAGTGCGATACATCTGGCAAAGAACTCCGCATTTCATTCTAGAACTAAGCATATTAGATTGTGTTACCACTTCATCAGATCTCTGATAAAGGATGGTGTGTTGATATTTGAAAAAATCCAAGGGAGCAAAATTTGGCAGATATGTTAACTAAGGTGGTGACTATAGAAAAGTTGAAGTTGTGTTCAACTTCAGCTGGTTTTTATGCCTGAAGACATATTTTGAGCACATCATTTATTCATGATACTGGTTGAGGAGGTGTCTCCATCTCCAAGTGGGAGATTGTTGTAGCTAGAGACAAGAGAGCCAGAAGCTGGAGATGCATGATGAGTTGGAAATGAGATTTACATTTATCTCCATTTATCTCTCCATTTATCTTGATTATAACTTCCCATTTGTGATTGATTATATTTAATTGTGATTAAATATTGATTAAATATCAGCCCTATAAATGGAGAGTTGAGGAATGTAATATGCACAAGAGAGGCACAAGAGAGAAGCTCAGAGAGCAGAGAGAAGAAAAAGAGGAGGAAGAGAGTGAGAGAGATGTATTTTTTTTGGCGAATAGTGAAGTTTGTGGTGTGCTATGTGGACGTAGGTCAATCTTGACTGAACCACATTAAATTTCTGGTGTTATATCTTTCTGGTTGCTCACAGGGTCCTAAAAAGTGGTATTAGAACTGATGATTCGTAACTCTGGGTGAACGACATTGTAAAAGTCGAGATGGGAAGCTAATTCTCCTGACGTGCTAACAAGTGGAGGACCAAGTGTATGGCTAAGGCCAATAAGGATCATCTAGGTTGCGGATGGATCCGAATAGGGTCAAGACATGAGAGGTAGGATTGGTTCGGAGGCATGTGGAATGCAATCTGAGGCATGTAAGGTGCTAGTGATAAGGCCTACTTGAGCAACTGTTAAAGAATTGTCCTAGAAGGGAGACAATTTCCATTCAAGGGGGAGTAGTTGGAACTCACAAGTGAGGGGGAGATTGTTGAGAATTCCACTTGTGGGCTTGTCCCACATTGGAAAATTAGAGTGGATGATGGGTGCTTATATACATGGTTGGGCCCAAGATCCAATAGGCTTAAGCTTTTGGGTCAAGTTGGTGTTCATCCATGTGTATCAAGCCCACTCATGGGCTCCTCCAGTCCTACCATCTCTGCCCTATTACACAAGTGAATTCTTTTCCCTCTAATGCTTTCAGCTCTCTAATTTTGCTCTCTGACTCTATATTCCTGCTAGTTGAGTGATCCTTGTTTGAATGGCTCTTTCCTTCTCGTTGTCTCAATTCTATTTATTCATAGGCCACCCTCAAGTGGTTGCTCTTGCCCAAGCAAATGGAAAGAATCTCTCCAATTTCTATTTATTAAAATTTTACTACATGAAAATTTGAGAGATTACCATCTGTCTTAGGCAATTTAGAGGGAACCAACAGGGGGTTAGCTCACCTTTGAGTTGGTTTTATGGAAAACAGGTTTTCCCATGCATGGAGGAGTGGGCTAGGTATGGGTAGTTGAATGAAGGGAAAAGCCAGCACAAGCTTCAATGGTGACACTGTATTTTGGGCATGCTCAATTTATTAGGCTTGATTCGATTAGGCCTAAGGTAGTGGGCATACTGGGTTGGGCCATGAATGAACCTAACTAGGATTTTGAGTTGGACTAAAGGTACCAACTGGGCCCTTAAATTGAAAAAATCAATTGACTGAGCCTCTGAGCATTCTAACGTAAACATCCATTGTGATGTTGGCCAGGGCTTGGCTTGATGACATAAAGAAGGAACCTATTTGTTTTTTCCTTATGTTTTTTATGTACTCATTGAATTTTGTATACATTTTGCAAAATGGATGTGTGATGTAAGGATAATGTGATTTGGATGGATGAACATGCATTTCATTTCAGTTTTTAGGAACATGCTTTTCAACAACAAATTAAAAAAAAACCATTTATTATTTATTTATTTGGTTAATTTTCCCAAAATTAAAATTTAATAAATTGTTCTATATAATGTTCGAACAAAATAGGGTGTCTACAAAAAGGTAGAGTATGATCATTGAAAATTCAAAAAGAAAAAAAAAAAAGCAAAGGGGAAGGAGGAGTGAGCAACATAAAAAAAAAACCTAAAAAAAAAAAATTAAGGAGAAAACTTGAGGAGAGGGAAGAGAGCACAATTACTCAAAACTATTGTATGTTACTAGCTTGTAACACTAACATCGCGTATCCATGTGATTGGAAAAAATAGAATAAAATAGCATGGACTCCACACATGTTTTTCCCTCTCCTTTTAACATGTGAGCCCATGATGATCATGGACTTGTGATATCACGGGCTTGTTCGTATAAGGAAAGAGGATGAAGTAGCACAGGCCTTACATGTACTCTCCTCTCACCGACTAATGAATAACATTACCCCAATTTCTCTTATCATCTTCATACCTTTTAATACACTATTGTAATATTTAACACATAAAATGTGTAGAGAGTGAAATGGAATGTAAAATTATATGGAAAAATTGTAAATATATAAAGACAAATTGTTGACCTTATAGGTCATGCCCTGCTTTTGATAATGACAAATACTCTTATATTTAATAAATATCTAGTTCATGTGCAGGTCCATATTAGCAGATCATTAATGGCACGTAACAGATCAAAAAGCTTGAAGACAATTTCATATTCCAAATTGTAATATCTCTAAGTGAAATTGGTCTGTAATAGTAATTAGGGCATTTGGTTTGTAATAAGCTCACACACATCACATGCATGATTTATTTTGTAAGCTCAAACCGAACCATGAATGAGATAGGACCTTAGAAAGACCTTAGGGTCGACCGACACCGGACTTTTTTGGTGTTTCCAAATTGGACCCCAAGTGACCTTAGGACACACACATATTCACATACATTTGTTAGGCACTTGATTAAGACTTGTTTGGCTCAATACGGGACCGAAATGCACACTTGGTGCACTTTTGGTCAACCGAAACCTATAGTTCAAAAGGCCCTGGTCGACCGAACCAGCCCTGGGTCAACAGTTTGACCAAGGCCCGGTCGACCGAGACCTTATAGTTCATTTGACCCCGATCGACCGAACCACCAAGGAGTCAACATTTTGACCTCCCGATGGACCGACCAACTTTGTACTCCAACAACCTGGTCGACTGAAGGGTCTCAAGAAAATTCCCAGCGGTCTGGTCGACCGAACCACACAGTTCAAAAAGGCTCGGTTGACCAAACCTCGGAAATTTGCAAAATTGCCTTGCCTCGGTTGACCGACCACTCAGTTCAAAATACCCCTGGTCGATCGAGCTACTTGAGTCCTGGTCGACCGAACCATTTCTGGTCGACCGGACCTTTCGGGTTGCTCATATTTTTTACCGCGGTTAAATAATTTTAAACAGGGTCAAATTGATTTAAACATCATTAATCTTTTCTAACAATCCCTGATAGGTCCCCAACGGTCAAAATTTTCAGCATGTCTGTATATACTCTCTCATTTGGTGGATTAAGCACTGATTGGCAAAAAGATTAAGAAAATCTCTCTCAAGCCAAAATACTTATTTTTGCTCCTCATTACTTATACTCCTTTTGAAACCTACTCAAGCTTACCTTCGTCATCTATCTAAATCATTTGTAAGTGTATTGAGTATTATTGCTTAGAGATTTGCTCTCTTATTTGTTGCATATTTGAATCGATCCTTTTTGAGAGCATAACCTAAGTTTTCTTAGGAGGCTTTGCCAATAAGCCTACCCTAAGAAAGACTTGTGGTGACTTCCCAAGTATTGCATTCTCATTGCAATAACTTAGGAAGTTCGTATTTGTTTGGGGCTTGCAAAAATACTTTCAAACACATTTGAATATCTTGTGGTGTTCATGTTGATATATTTGTGAAAAGGTATTTGGGTGTGTTATATTAATCTTTGTAGCAATATCCATTCAAATCTATATCATTTGCTGAAATACAAAGATTACTTGCAGTCCAAGCATATATATATATATATATATATATATATATATATATATATTCATGGGATTGACACATTCTATTGAGTGATATTATTGAGTATTGTTTAATACTCTGTGTGAACACGTTTGTTTGAACACTCTAAAATACACAGATTATTATTGACACTCTCACGTGCGTACTACACTGATAGAAAAATTGTTTGAGAGTTGAACCATCTAGACCACACAGAGCTTACATTATTAAATCATCTGTGGTGCTTTGTGTTTGTGCTCATTTGTGGTACAAATCTGCTTTACGTGAAAGCACTCTTGTATTGTACCTTTGATTGTATATTTGAGAGATTCCAGGCGTGGCCTGAGGGGGCGGTAATCTAGCCCGGTAAGGATTGGTGTAAAGGTTGAGGTCAGCCCTGTGGTAATGGTAATTTGACCTGGTTTGTATTGCCGCTCCACCCGTTTAAGTGAGTAAGTTATTGTGATAATCCTTGTGCTGCTTAGCCAAGGCGGGGACGTAGGTAGTTGGCCGAACCTCGATAACATATCTGTGTGTCATCCTTTGTTTACTGCTTTCTGGTGCTTGTGTGATTGTCTAAATTGCTTTATTTAATTTCTGGTATATTTACAATATTTGCACTAGATTGACCATAGGTTTGTGAACATACTGTTGTTAGGAGGAATACCTAGGAGATAAATTTTAAAAATACCAATTCACCCCCCTCTTGGGATCACGGTAAAACTAACACAAATTCAACTCCATTTCATTTTGTTCTTGTGAGTCAAACAGCTAATTAGTGTTCTATCTCATTATTTCCATTCGTCAAAATCCTTGTTACTACAAACCATAACATCCATCACAACCAAACCTCTATACAAAGCAACCTCTTAAGCCAACATGGCTGGGGAAACCATTATAAGCCATATAGTCGTTCATCCATGAGACCACTTGACTTGCGTCACTTCCCCTGTGTGTTCTTCTTTGTTACATCATATTTACATCTTTAAGAAAGAAAGATGGTTTTAAATAGAATGTGTGTGTTTCTGAGAGAGAGAGAGAGAGAGAGAGAGAGAGAGAGAGAGAGAGAGAGAGAGAGAGAGAGAGAGAGAGAGGGAGGGAGAGAAACATCATTCTCTCTCTCCCTCTCTCTCTCTCTCTAAGTAAAATTTCTTAAAGAAATTTATAGCCCTTACTAATACTAGGGGCTGACCTCAATTGTATTAGGGAAGGATTAATCCCCACTAAATATTTCCAAAAAATAAAAGAAACTTTATATAAGGCAAATAAAAAAAAACTTCAAATAAATTACAAAGTTCCTTTAGTAAGGGTCTGCAATTAGGGATTTTGTTTTAAAACAAACTTTCTTCTAGTAAAAACAATTACTGATCATATAGTAATCCTTGGTTTACAATTTCTCTATCTTCTTAACCCCTTCCAAATTAGAAATGAAGGAATATTGATAAATTATGTGGATAAAAAGATATTATTCAAATTAATATGATAATCCAAGAAAAAAAACAATCTTTTCTCGAATCTGATCGAGAGATATTTTGAGGATTTTACTAGTTTTTATAAATTTGTTCCTATAAATCTTAGGTTATTTGCTTAAGGATCTTAATCTCTTTTTTAATTGAACTATTTCCTTTTGCAAATCTTGGACCCAAGTTCTCTTTGGTTTTGATTTTTTTGGGGATGTGGCTCATATACTAAGTGGAACGCATGTACTGGGGAATGCACCGTGAAGCGAGGGACCAAAAGAGAAATACAGGGTGCGACCATTGAGGGCAACTTGTCGACGATTTGGGGTGTAACCGTTGACGGTTTCAGGCAGTGTTTCACAAGGTTTTCTTCTTAGCTTAACCGTAGATGGTTTTACTCATGGACAATACAGATTTTCGAAATCTGAGATCAGTAGATTGGACTAATTAGAAGGATATCATTTGAGGGGATTGCAACAGAAGTGTTTTAGATCAACTATAGGTCTTATATACGCATTAGATTGTTATATAATGATTATTATGTAACCCTAGATGAGATTAGACTTGTAACCTTCATTGTTTATAGTGAAAACAACCACTACTCCCGTGGACGTAGGAAAATCGCCAAATCACGTAAATTTTGTGTGTTTTGAGTGTTGCTTTCATTGACTCTCATTGTTGAGTGATTGCCAGATTCGTATAGCTCATCATCGAGTGTTTACTTGCTTGTTCCATTAATTGTTCATGAGAGCTTGTGTGAGTCTTTCGCTTTACACATTCAACACCGACACTTAGTTTCAAAGGGTTGATTATTTGTCACAACAATTGGTATCTGACTGAAATGATTATTGGTGTGGTGAGCAACAATTAGTATCAGAACTATTGGTTCTCAATGGCTGGGATTTCTTCTACGAGGTTCGAGGTTGGTACGTTTGATGGAATGGAGAACTTCGGGTTGTGGAAAAGGAGGGTGAAGGAATTTCTCGTGCAGAAAGGGATGGTGAAGAGTCTATACGGAAAGAAGCCGAAAAGCATGGACAACACAAGTGGGAAAGAGTTAGAAGCGAAAACTGTGTCCATTATTAGGTTATGTTTGGTCGATGACGTGTTGTATCACGTCATGGATAAGGAATCACCGATAGCGGTTTGGCTGAAACTGAAGTGCCGGTACATGTCGAAGTCATTGATGAACAAGCTATATCATAAGAAAAAAATTATATTGGCTTAAGATGATGGAGGGTTCGGACTTTACTCAATACATCAACACATTTAATCAAATCATTAGTGATTTGAGGTGAGTTGATGTGAAGTTCAAGGAAGAGGACAAAGAGTTGATGCTATTGAATTCGCTACCAACGTCGCCTACATATGAGAATCTAGTTACTACGCTGAGTTGGTGGAAAGAAACCTTATCCTGGAGTGGATTGAGTGGTAATAGAAATTAGTCCAGGAGGAGGAAGAATGTTCGCTATTTTAAGTGCGGGAAACTAGGGTACATAAAATTGGAATGTTCGTAGTGGGAGAATGGGAAGGCAAAAGCTCAAGAGGGTTCGTCAAAATCTGCAAATATAGTGGAAGAAGGGGGCACAAGGAGAAGTGATTGTGAGACTCTTTCTATTTCATTAGGTTCGAAATGCCTCACAGGTTCTTGAATCCTAGACTTGGGATGTTCTTTTCACATGACGCCCAATAAAGCCTGGTTCAACACTTACATATTGGTGAGTCCTGGTTCCATTCTGATAGGAGATGATGCGGTCTGCAAAGTTGTCGGATGGGGGATATAAGGATCAAGATATATGATGGTGTGGGAAGGATGTTGTGTGGGGTAAGGTAGGTACATGATCTACGGAAGAATGTCATATCATTAGGTGCTTTGGATTGTAACAGGTGTAGTTACAAGCCTAAAGTTAGGACAATTATGGTGTGTGATGACATATTTATGGTGATGAAGGGACAGAGGATTACAGGGAATCATAGTTGTTGGTGGAGCTACAGAAAAGTGTTCTGAGTTAGGAAATACCGTTTTGTGTAATACAACCACTCACACAAAACTATGGGTATTCTTAACTACATTGTCATGGATGTTTGGGGACCAGTGAAGGAAACATCATGGGTTGGACATGGGTACTTTTTGAGGTTATCATGAAAGATCTGGGGGTATCTCATGTAGCACAAGTTGGAGACGTTTGCCAGGTGTAACTTGTGGCTGAGGTGGAGTACCAAACTAGGAGAGAGTTCCTCAAGTCAGCTATTGGTATTGAGTACGCTGGTGTTCAAGGAGTTTTGTGAGCAGAGGATGGTGTATGCAGGCCTTTCAAGGGACTTCTTGGTGAAGGCAACACGTATAACGTGTTTCTTGATAGATCGATCGCCAAAGGTATCACTAGATGCGAGAGCTGTAGGAAAGGCTTAGACATGTTATACAGTAGACTTTGGAGGTCCAGCTATGCACGTTTCTAGTGAGGTGGGATCTAGGCTTGGTATAACGTCTGGACAGTGCATCTTTCTAGTAAGTAAGAAATATGAGTTTGATAGTTATGGTGTGATGCTAAGAGGGGGGTGAATTGGGTATTTAAGAAATCTAGGTCCTTTAAGTTCTAATTTTAAAACATAATTAGTATTTCACAACCTAGGGTCTTACTAACAATTTCAAAGCAATAAAAATTTAAATACTAACAATATTTAAGAAAGCACAAAAATTACAATAACATAAATGAAAGCATACAAGTGCAAAAATTTAAGAGTATAGTGAAAAGAAAGTACAAACACTGAATTTTTACGAAGTTCAGCAAATACCGCCTACGTCCTTGCCTTGGGAAAACAACCCAAGGATTCCACTATCTGCTCCTTAAAATCGAGCAGAGCTTCCCGTTACAATCTGCTTCTTACTAGGGCGAAACTTCCCTTTATAATCGGCTGCTTACATGAGGCATAGCTACCTCTTTACAATCCGCTGCTTATACGAGGCATAGCTACCTCTCCACGGTTCACAATCCAGACCGCCAATACAAATGATATAAGATATTTTAGTACAATAAAATGTTTCTAAAAAGCTAAGTCGTACAATGTAAAAACCTTAATGCACTCTCAAATGATTTTCAAATTGAAGCTCAGTAGAGTATATGGAACACTCTCAAAAATATTTTGCAATTGAAGTAAGAGCATGGAAAATGATTTTCTTCAAATTTGACCTTTGATAAAATCAAATGAATGAAGGCTTTCAAGCAAAATATATATATATGAATTAATTTAAATGTTCAAGTCTTTAGAAAATACCTCAAAAATATTTTCTCCAAAAGTATATTTAAAAATAAAGAATGGGAGAAATATTTTGTATAAGATTGACCTTTTGAATGCAAGAAGGCTCTCAAGCTATATATATATATATATATTAAAATGAGTATAAGCTCAAGTCTTACTTGTATAACCCAAACAAATTTTCTCCAAAGAGATTTGAAAATAAAGAGTAGGAGAAAAATAAACTTTGATCTTCAATGGGGCAAGAAAGAGTTTAAGCAATATATATGAGTGATATAGGCTTAAGCCTTGCAAAGATAACTAAAAAAAAAATTCTCTAGAGAGATTTAAAAATGAAGAGTAGGAGAAATATGACCTTGAACCACAAAATGGAGTATAAAAATATATTTGGGGATGAAGAATATGCAAGTATGCTCCCTGAAAAGTAAGGTGTACTCCTATGAGAAGGGTGAATTGGGATTTAAAAAATTTCTTTATGACTCCTTTTATTAATTCTTTCTCAACTCTTTTTCGTTTCAGCAATCACACATGTAAAGTTTGATTTTAAATCACAAGATCAACCAAGAAACAATTTAATTTAAATCTTTATGAATGAACTTGAATACTTTGCAACTTTCTTAATGCTTGTTTCAACAATCAAAATTAAAAATCAATAAGTCAATGTAATCAAGATAAGCTTCACAATATGAATTAATATAGAAATTCTAGCAAGCTTCCAAGATTCAATCTTTTGATATTGAGTTGTAGCTGATGAATGACCTGTATAATGAACGTACTCCCTTAGGAGGTTTCCGCAAGATTCAATCAACGTACTCCCCTTTATTCAAGCTTTCCGCAATTCCTAATAACAAATTAAATTTCAGCAATTAAGTAAGCATCCACGCAATTTATATATGCTGAAAATTAAAGAGATTTAGGGAAGAGGAGGACACCAAGATTTTACGGGGTTTGGCTATACCTGTCTACATCCTCGCCTTAGGTAAACCACCCAATAATTTCACTATACCGCTCCCTCAAATGGGTGGAGCAAACCGTTTACAAACTCCTTTAAGTATGATAGAGCCCTCTCCAAGCGATATCCCATGCTTGGTAATCTAATGATTCAACAATCTTGAACCATCAAAAACAAACAAGAACTGTTCTTGTGTACAAAGATCACTCTCAAAATAGAGCTGATTAGTACAGGTTAAAACATAGCTAATATACTTCAATTTAAAATATCAATAAAGAATTGAATTGAAGCTTAGAAAATTTATAACCAAGATCTTCTTTCTTTGATTGAAAAACTCAGTATATGTGCACAAAGATCGGTGAGAATAGATTGGCAAGAATTAATAAAATTTCAACAAAGAGTGAGTAAGAAAGCTTTTGAATAGTATTGGCAATAAGGCTTGATTGCTTAATGTAATTCTTGATTGTATGTAGTTGTGTAAAATATTTTGGTTTTCCATGTATTTATAAAGTTAAAAAGGTTCTATTTCATGTTCCTCAAGTTTCTTTGAGTGTTTCCCAAGTTTTTACAAAGATTGGGGGTCCAAGAAATCTAATTTGGAAACTTTTCTTTGTTGTTTAAAAATAGCTGTTACGAAGTTCAGTCGACTGGACTTATCGGGGTTAGTCACCTGGACTTTGAATTTCAGTGAAATATCAAAGTCAAAATGGGGTTAGTCACCTGGAATCACAGGGGTCAGTCGACTGGGCTTATTCTGCATTCTCAAATTAATTCAACATAAATGCTAGTCACCTGGACAAGAAAAAATTCTTGCTTTTATATTGTTTGTTTCCAAAAATTTTTATGAGCTTTTACTTGCCAAATCACTTTGAGTCTTTTGGAGATATTTTTGAGGTTTTTCAAAATTTGGTCTCTAAGTCAATAATTAATCCTAATGAGCTTCAAAGCATCCATATTGACTTTTAATTAAAGTACTTACATAAGACTTTCTTAAGACTTAAAAACAATCTAAATGCGAAGTCTTCATGTATGTCTTTCTTTGAGTCCATCTTGACCTTGAGCTTCAATATTCTTTAAGCTTGCATCAATTTTGTTTATCTTTGAACAATTAAGCTTTCATCTAATCATTTCTTTGGAATGTAGACTTTCAATAAAGGCTTGTGATCACCTTGATCGTGAACTTAAATGCTTGTTTCCTAAAACATCATCACTTTAACTAAAACATGCTAAATTCCCTTTATTTGTTATTATCAAAATAAGATTCGTAAGCCTTGTTAGGCCAACACTCGCAAATTATTTTTCTAACATTTTACAAGTGTTTAAAGCTTGTATTTAAAGGAAAAACTCATTTCTAGTCGTTTTATGGTCATTAGGGGGAAGAAATGTTATTATATTTTGAAAAGTAGCCGTTTTGTAGCCATTGGAGCTAGTTCCCGACACGACTAGTCAATCAGCGCCCTATACTGGTTGACTAGCGATCTCCCTGGTCGACTAGGGCCCTGTACTAGTTGATCAGTGACCTAGGCTGAGAAAAAATTTGGCTACTAGCTTGCACTGGTCGACTAGTGGCCTCTATTGGTCGACTAGTCACTAGGGTAAAAACTTGCGTGGACACCCTTTAGTTGTTTGAACATAACTTTTTCTATACAATTTTAAATTGAACTTTCTTGGTATAAAAATAAAGCTAAGAAAAAATCCCAAAACTTTCATGTTAGAAACTTGTCAGGATAAGGAATGAGTGATTAATAAAAGTGTTCATCAATGCGACGAAAGAAAATATGAAGGGGTTTTTGCAAAAAACTTGTTTTGGAAAAATGTTTTCATGTAAAATTTATGTGCCTAAGGTCAATCTATGGTCAAGAAATTCAAATCATAAGATGCATGCAAACATTTAAACCTATAATAATATTACAACTTAAAAACATGAAGTCTTCAGTGCTTTGCTCTTCTCATATCCATGGAATACGCCTCATGATGTGTTCGTTTAGATACTTCAAGGCTTCCATTTTGAATCATCATTTGTGCTTATATGAGATTTAACCTGTTCAAAGACTAAACACACAAATGAGATACTATAGTTTGTTATAATCAAAGCAGGAATCGAACTCAAAAAGTCAATAGAGTTCAAATTGGGCGATCTAATGACAAACATGGTGGCGATTGGTGGAGGTATGGTTTTAGGTGTTAAAGTCATGAGACAACATACTCAAGTAGATGAAGAGAAATGGGTGTCAAAAAGCTGCAGTAATAGTAATGAGCATGTTGTGCAGGTGGAGTTGGAGACTCAGGGCAGAAGTGTAGGGAGTTCTAACTTAGAAGATTTGTAGGTTCACAAGATAAAATGGAGTAGAAAGGAGATTGTGATACAAGTGGAGTTTCAGACTCAGGGCAGAGATGACACTAGTCATGATGCAGGGAGCTCAAGGTCTGGAGACCAGTAGGATCACAATAGGCTCAAAGGCACTATTAGGCCACCGCCGAGGTGTGATCGGTGTCTTATGCAACCATTATTACTAGGAAGGATCCTACTACCTTTAAGGAGGCAGTGCAACACAACCAGGAGAAAGGGTAGGTGGACAGGTGGCATGGTGGAAGAGATGAAGGTATTATATAAGAATCAGATCGAGGGGGAGGGGGTTGGTGGTGCTCCTAGAGGGGGAGAAGGAGATAGGATGCAAGTGGGCAAGTATTTTGTTATTTTATGTGAGTGACATGCCGGTTGCTAGGAAGGTTCTGACTAAGGTAAATCAGTTGAGGACTCTGTTGAGAAAGGAAGTTGACATAAAGGTGTTGAAATTAGCCAAAAGTGTTCTTAGGTTGGAGATTTGCAAAGATAAAGTTATAGGGAGATTGAGATTATATTAGGGTGACTTTGTAGTCATAGCTGCAGGGAGATTGGTGTTATCTTAGGGCAGCTGAATAGACAAAACTACATGGAGATTGTGGTTATCTCAGGGTGGTTTTGGGGATTATTTACTGGTGAGGTTTAGTATGGTTAGTGTTAAACTAGTCACTAGTACACCATTGGTGAATCTAAGTAAACAATCTACCGCTTAGTACTTAAGGATGGATGGTGTTGTTCGGGTCGTGATAAAGGTTTCCTTCGCCAGTGTAGTTGGGTACTTCAGTCGGCAATAGAGGGTGTTGTCAGCGATCAGGTTCGTAAATGGAGGCTACATAGGGGACTTGGAAGACAGGAGGCTTGCAATGAAGTATGTTGTGGGAAGGACTAATTGTATAGAGTCGAATGTACAGTCTCAGGGTGCGTTGGTTACAATTGGAGTGCAGTTCTTGGCAAAGCTTGAGGCTACCAAGGTAGCATTGTGGTTCAAAGGATCATTCAAGGAGTTGGGTGTTCAGTTAGGTGGAGTTTCTGTTAGCATGGTCAAGTTCAAGTGTGGCTTGGACTTGGTTTAAGTCTCCAGGTGTTAGAGTAGAGGTGAGAATCTATTGGCTCAGGTGGAACAACGTGGGGATTATGCTTTTAGATTTCCCCTAAGTGGTGTATATTTGCTAAGGTGGAGATTGTTGATTCTATGAGTCCAAACCGGTTTTGATAATGATAAATCACTTGGTATTTGATTTGTGTATTAAGTTTGTGATTAGGGCCTATATTAAGCATGCATAGAAAGATAACGAGTCATGGAAGCCTTCAGGTAAAGCTTACAAATCTTGGCAAGACCCATGGAATTCAAAGAGTTTGAGATCAAGATGCAAGTGGCAAAGTTCAAGAACATCTTGGGAATGGGTATTTAGCACTTATGTATTTACATTGTCGTATGATTTAATTCGAGGCTTAACATATACCTATAATGACTTTAGGTTTCATGCATTACATGAATATCATTAGGAGACTTTCATGGACTTAGAAATATTCTTAAAACCTTGTAAAGTGCTTTTATAAAAGAGCCATGAAAGAAAGTAAAACAAAATTTTAAATTAAAGAAAAAGAAAAGAAAAATTGAGAAAAAGGGGGATACAAGTGGCAAAGTTCAAGAACATCATGGGAATGAGTATTTAGAACTTATATATTTACATTGTCATATGATTTAATTTGACGCTCAACATATACCTAGAATGACTTTAGGTTTCATGCATTTCATGAACATCATTAGGGGACTTTCATGGATTTAGAAATATTCTTAAAACCTTGGAAAGTGTTTTTATAAAAGAGCCAAGAAAGAAAGTAAAATGAATTTTTAAATTAAAAAAAAAATTGAGAAAAAAGGGGATGCAAGCGGCAAAGTTCAAGAACATCTTGGGAATGGGTATTTAGAAATTATGTATTTACATTGTCGTATGATTTAATTTGAGGCTCAACATATACCTAGAATGACTTTAGGTTTCATGCATTTCATGAACATCATTAGGGGACTTTTATGGACTTAGAAATATTCTTAAAACCTTCGAAAGTGCTTTTATAAAAGAGCCAAGAAAGAAAGTAAAACAGATTTTTTAAATTTACAAAAAGAAAAAAGAAGAAAAATTGAGAAAAGGGGACTTCGGTAGCCTGAATTCAACCTCAGTCGCTTGAAGAATTTCTTCAAGAGCCTGAAGATTAAGTTCGGTAGCCTGAAAAATTAATGGGAAACATAGCAAGTTGGTCAAGGAACTTCGGTTGCCTGAACTTGGGACTTCAGGCGCCTGAACTCGCCATTTCAGGAGCCTAAACCACTCTTCAGCCGCCTGACCTTGTATTCCAAGTTAATTTTTCAAAGGTTTAAAGAACTTCGGTTGCTTGGGCTTCGACCTCAGTCGCTTGAACTTGCGGGAAAACTTAAAATTATGATTTTTATTAAAAGAACTCGCGGGCTATTTCTTTGATCGAACGGTTGAGATCAATTCTAAGGGTAAAACACTATATATATTCAATATCTAAACCCTAGAACGAAGCTAAGACACGCAAGAAGAGAAGAACACATCTTATTAAAAGAGAATAGAGAAACGTGAGCTAATTGATATATGATTGCTTGCACTTCATTCTACACATCCTCTTTGAGCAAATCAATTCAGAAAACCAGAAGGGAACTCACTTATACATTTTGCATTTCATCTTGGTATTGAGATTTGGTGATTCAAGTTATTTTTTTTTAGAGCTTCTCATCTCATAACTTGTTATTGAATATCATTAGAGATATTGATCTTGAATGTGCATATACATATAAATATTTTTTTTAACAAGATCATTACTTGAGAAAGGCTTTAGCTATTGGTTGAATAGTATTTGATTCAAGAGTATAACTATTTTTCAAAGAACTTCTCATTCCAAATCTATTATTGAAATAAGTCGGATGATTGATAGTGAGTATATTTTCACATAGATTATTTGGATAATCTCACTACTTGATTAAGGTTTTGTCATTGATTGAATAGTTTGGTTCTAGTGTGTATTCAGCTAAAGGATTCATATTTTAGACATATTAAAACCCTTTAATATATATCCTTGGTATTCATAAATATTTATTTTATTGAGGGATATTTTGTTTATAAAAGCTTATACTTAGTATTTTGATCTTTGAATTACTCGTATATATACTTGCATATTACAAAGATCAAGTTGTGATTAAATATTTGAAAGAAAACATTTTGATATAAACTGATAAAATATTCAAGATAAAGCTTTTAACAAGTTCACATTAGATATATTTGTGTATCTTTACAAAGTGAACTAGAACCCTAATATACTCCAAAGCGTTTCAAATATTTCTTTACTTGAGAGTTTTTGATAAAAAGGGATTTGTCCGTTGAAGCATTTCATACATAAACGATTGCATCGTTTCATACATTCTGAGCTTTAAGTTATTTCATATGTTAATGTATTAGGAATTTGAATTGTACTCACTAACTTTTGTTGGAAGCAATTTTGAGTGTTTCGGATTCAGTGTATTCACGGTTCGGTGTGTGAACTGGTGTTTGAGGAGAGAGTTGTATCTCTTGTAAGCAGCGGAGTAGAAGGGAGTTGTACCTTTTGTAAGTAGCAGATTGTAAGGGAAGCTCCATCCCAAATTTAAGGAGCAGGGATTATAGTGGAATCCTTGAGTGGGTTACTCAAGGCGAGGACGTAGGCCGAGTTGGCTGAACCTCGTAAAAATTGTGTTTGTCTTCTCTCTTCCCTTTACTCTTTATTTTTTACATTTCACTTTAATATTCATATTGCATATGTATATTGAATAACACACATTTAATTGGGTAAAAAGAACTCATTGATAAATCAATTTAAGTTAGTCATAAATCCCAGCAATTGATTTGGTAAATATACAAATAAAGATTAAGTGGTAAATAGGTTCAAAGAATTTTTAAAATACCCAATTCACCCCCTCTTGGGATTACACCTTAATCAATAATTGGTATTAGAGCATGTGTGCATAGACGTAATTGTTAATTTGTAAAAAGATCACATGGATTATTTTGGTGTATCCTCAATTGGTGTGGAACAAATCTCTGCAAGACCTCCAATGTTTTGTGGTGAAAATTTCATCGAATGGAAAATGAGAATGACTATTTTTATCAAATCCATGGATTGGAGAACTTGGAGAATAATTGATCAAGGAAACCTAGTTCTTATGAAAATTATTGATAATGTTGAAATCCTTAAATCTGAATATGAGCTGAATGAGAATGACATGAATTAATGCAAATAAATTTCGGTGCTATGAACATTCTATTGCTTGGTTTAGATACTAATGTTTTTCATTAAATCAAGTCATGTCAAAGTGCTAAGGAGATATGGGAAGAACTTGATAGGAGATTTGGAGAGACCAAAGGAAAAAAGTCCTCTACATGGGAAGATCCATACTCAAATAATATGGTAGTAGAAAACTATGGCCTTGTTGCATTAGTTGATGAAGAGGTACACTCTACTCACTCTACTTCTCATTCAAATTCTCAAAATGATTCATGCAATGACTGTGATACATCTTGTGATCCTTCTGGTAGTGAATATTATGATGAATCTGATAATGATAACATGCCATCTTATGAGGAATTACAAAAGGGATTTGCTAAGGCTCTTAAAATGTTAACAAAGATGACCAAAAAGAAAAGAATGTTGGAAAGTGAAAATAAAGACTTAGCAAAACAGTTAGAGGATTTTCGAGAGTCTCATACTTCTTGGGAAAAAGAAAAGACTGAAAAAGATTTAGAAATTAAGAGATTAGCAACCAAGAATGAGGCATTACTAAAGGATTTAGAATCAAAAAGTTGTGTTGAAAAAGAAAAAGACTTGAAAATCTTGAAATTAGAAAAAAAGAATGATATGATGGCAAAAGAGCCGAAAGAGTTAAAATCTAAGATTTCGAGTGATAATGCAAAAGATCTTAAAATCTTTGAACTTGAATGCAAAGTAAATAAAGTGACCAATGAATTGGTAAAATTACAAGCTGTTTGCAAAGGCTTAAAGAATCCAAAAATTCAAGACCTAGAAAGAAAATAGAGGATCAAGCTAAGATCATCCACACATTTACTAAGGGAAAAGAAAATTTTGACAAACTCTTAGGTTCCCAAAAGATGACTTTAGACAAAGAAGGTATAGGTTACAATGGAATTGAAAATAGGAGAAGAAAGAACCTATACATGGGGTATTTTGTTAAAGCGTCAAAATTCTATGCTAGTACCTCCTATGGTCCGTATGCTCACACCACTTGCATAATATGTAAAAATAAAGGACACATTAAATTTGATTGTCCATTTAAAAGGAAAGGTGTGAAGCTTAAACAGGTTTGGCAAGTCAAACAAAACTGAGTACCAAACAAACCCCAAAGACTCCTCTTTAGACTTTAGGATTGAAAATTTAATGAATTCAGCCACATAAACAAAAGAGGGTCGTAATGACTAATAGACTTGGGGAATAATATATGCCTAAAATGTAAAATCTCAGGATGTGTATTTAATACACTATTACTATACTAAGAATCCTACAAGAGAGTTGAGTTAATATGATTCCTTTAAGCAAAATTTCAAATTTAACTACCTAATGCTTTCATATCATAATGAATGGGTAAAATGTTGAAATATTGAATAGCATGCAAATCTTGATGTATTCAAAGTGAAGGTTGAAATATTAATTGTCAAAATATCAGGAACCTAATATCCCTGCAATAAGTAACAAAAATCATAATATTGAAGAATAAATCCACTTCCAAATGGATTAAAGCATTGTTGTTTAATGAATAATTCTTAGTGCTTAACACATGCTTAAGTATTAAAATCCTAAGTTAAGCAGATCATATCCATTACATAAGACTGAGCCTTTAAGAATGAATCATATATTGAAAATTTTTTAATCCTAAACTCACTCTTGGAGCTTCAAAGGGTTAAATGAGTTGTCATTCTAGCCATAAGCAGTAATAATCAAAAATTCCATATCTATCAAGTGCTTATTAAAAGACATCCTGTTGTAATCAAATCTGGGGCATTCTCTAAGGGAATCAAATTGTTTACCAAGACATCTTTAATAAATATTCCCATTGTGCTTAAAACGTAAAAATCCCTGAGTTTTGGTAGGTGATTTAGTAATCTTTCATAAGAAATCTTTTCCATATCCTGATCATATTCGGTAAAGATACATCTATTATAGGGTCGTACCATTGCTTAAAATTGAAGACATACTTATAAGGTACCGTCCAATAATTGGATAATCAAAAATACCCAAAGAGCAGTATTCAAACATTAATATTCTCCAAAATTGTTCTTTATCTAAGTAGTTGGATATGTTCGCTTTCACAAACTATTTTGAATATTTGTCCACACACAATGAATATTCTTCCGAACTTAAGGATAATTAAACTGTTGAGAGTATTTGCAAAATCTCACTTCACAAGCTCTCAAACTTCAAGTCAAATCTATTAGAAGAGTTTGAATGTGTCAAATGGCTAAGCTATATGCTATAGGTTTCAATCTATATGATAATGCAAATGACTAGGAAACCTGTGCATTGAGATTCATAAGAAAAGAAACAGTATAGGCTTATGACCCTAAAGTAAAATGGTATATGACTTTGTGGTTTTCTAAGCTAAAGTTGGTAAAGTCAAGTATAAATCATTCAAAATCTGAGAACGCTTAGCTAAACTAGTGAAGAATGATTACATGGAAAAGACATAAAAGTATGATAAGTGCAAAACTGAAGGGGAGCAAATTAACTTGAAAATTCTATGGCTCTGCAACATAAGCATAAGCACATTTAGTATTATATTTTGTGTTTACACCTGGTATCAAATCATGAATGATATGTGTAAATTCGTGTGTGTATATTTGATACAACATGTTAACCAGTTGAGTGTTGTATTAAAACTATACTAAACTAAACTTGTTGCTTGCTTGAAAATACTTAGGGGAGCTGATCTCCATTCCTAGAGGAAAGAGCATAAAGAACGCATGTGCATCATAGTATCACTATAGTTGGTCAAAATATTTTATAATGACTGCTTGTATGGCTTTGAATTAGTAGTGACATAAATTTTCGATAAGTATAAGCATTTCATTTCATCTACGCAAGTATTAAAATTCATAGTGGGAGCATCTCGAAATGATTTCCTATCTTATTATGCTTACCAATATGTCTTGTGCTTAGATGTGCAGTGAAATTTCTGTGGCATGCACTCAATTATGATGATTCTATTGTATATGCAAAATGAAAAATATATTGCTTTTCCAAAATTTCTTGAGTTAACCACATGACCTAGTTTTGAAATGCATTGATATAATTGGAATCTATATGGTTAGTTCTTCTAGTTATAATTCTGTTCGGAATGTACTTAAAGAAAATATCTATAGCACAACTTGTTTTGAAGATCCAAAAAGTGAGAGATATACTCTAAAGTAAATTTGTGATGAGAACTAAAGCGGGAGAGATATTTTATTGCATAATCCACAATGTGTATGAGCTTAAATACATAAAATAGGGAAGAGTTTTTTTGAGCTAAAATAAACATGGTTGCCTAGAATTATATTAGATAACATAATTCAGGGGGAGCAACGTCACTTAAGATGTAATCACTTGGTAGAAAATCAATCAACATTTGTGCACATTCGACATAACATTAGTCTACATTTGCTATCACATCAATCAATATTTGGTATCCTCACATAATCATTAAAACTGATGCATTAGCAAGGGGGATGGTTGATGTAAAAAGGGGAGAAGTAAAGTCTGTTAAAAATCTAATGGTTGAATAAGATTAAAACTTTAAGATTTCAAAGGAGAGAAGAACATAAAGGTATGTCCATTCATGTCTTATTATTATATGCCTTTTTTTGTTGATGTCAAAAGGGGGAGAAAAATCAGGAGCAAAAATAATAGCACACAAAAATCAGAAGCAAAGAAAAATCAGGAGCAAAAATTGTTATTGAAGTTATGCAAACAGTGAGATATACAAAGGGGGAGAAACTGTTATTGATGTTATGGTTGAAACATCATGAGCATATCAATAAGCATATTCATTATGAGCATATTTCATATTTCATTTAAATTTAAGTTAAACACTTTGTGTAAGAACATGAAAATATTGTCCTTCATTGAATATTTGATGCATTAATTGAGGGGGAGCCTTGTTAGGCGTAACCCATTATATATCTTTTTTGCTCATGTATTTGTCATCATAAAAAAAGGGGAGATTATTGACTCTATGAGTCCAATCCGATTTTGATAATGACAAATCACTTGGTATTTGATCTGTGCATTGAGTTTATGAACAGGACCTATATGAAGCATGCACAGAAAGATAATGAGTCATGGAAGCCTTCAAGTAAAGCTTACAAATCTTGGAAAGATCCATGGAACTTAAAGAATACGAGAATCAAGATGCAAGCAGCAAAGTTCAAGAACATCTTGGGAATGGATATTTAGAACTTATGTATTTACATTTTCGTATGATTTAATTTGAGGCTCAACATATACCTAGAATGACTTTAGGTTTCATGCATTTCATGAACATCATTAGGGGACTTTCATGGACTTAGAAATATTCTTAAAACCTTGGAAAGTGTTTTTATAAAAGAGTCAAGAAAGAAAGTAAAACAAATTTTTAAATTAAAAAGAAAAGAAGAAAAATTAATAAAAAAGGGGATGCAAGCGTCAAAGTTCAAGAACATCTTGAGAATGGATATTTAGAACTTATGTATTTACATTGTCGTATGATTTAATTTGAGGCACAACATATACCTAGAATGACTTTAGGTTTCATGCATTTCATGAACATCATTAGGGGACTTTCATGGACTTAGAAATATTCTTAAAACCTTGGAAAGTGTTTTTATAAAAGAGCCAAGAATTTCTTTAGGAGCCTGAAGATTAAGTTCGGTAGCCTGAAGAATTAATGGGAAATACAGCAAGTTGGTCGAGGCACTTCGGTCACCTGAACTTGGGACTTCAGGCGCTTGAACTCGCCACTTCAGGAGCCTAAACCACTCTTCAGTCGCCTGAACCTGTATTCCAAGTTAATTTTTCAAAGGTTTAAGGAACTTTGGTTGCTTAGTCTTCGACCTCAGTCACCTGAACTTGCAAGAAAACTTAAAAATTTGATTTTTATTAAAAGAAATCGCAAGTTATTTCTTTGATCCAATGATTGAGATCAATTCTAAGGGTAAGACACTATATATACTGAATATCCAAACCCTAGAACGAAGCTAAGACACATAAGAAGAGAAGAACACATCTTATTGAAAGAGAATAGAGAAACTTGAGCTGATTGATATACGATTGCTTGCACTTCATTCTACACATTGTCTTTGAGCAAATCAATTCAGAAAACCAGAAGGGAACTCACGTATACATTTTGTATTTCATCTTGGTATTGAGGTTTGGTGATTCAAGTTATTTTTTTTTTTAGAGCTTCTCATCTCATAACTTGTTATTGAATATCATTAGACAAATTGATCTTGAATGTGCATATACATATACATATTTGTTTTTAACAAGGTCATTACTTGAGAAAGGTTTTAGCTATTGGTCGAATAGTGTTTGATTCAAGAGTATATCTATTTTTCAAAGAACTTCTCATTCCAAATCTATTATTGAAATAAGCTGGGTGATTGATAGTGAGTATATTTCACATAGATTATTTGGATAATCTCACTACTTGATTAAGGTTTTTTCGTTGATTGAATAGTTTGATGCAAGTGTGTATTCAGTTAAAGGATTCATATTTTAGAAATATTAAAACACTTTAATATATATCCTTGGTATTCATAAATATTTATTTTATTGAGGGATATTTTGTTTGGAAAACCATATACTTAGTATTTTGATCTTTGAATTACATATCGTATATATACTTGCATATTACAAAGATTGGGTTGTGATTAAATATTTGAAAGAAAGCTTTTTGATATAGATTGATAAAATATTCAAGATAAAGCTTTTAACAAGTTCACATTAGATATATTTTTGCATCTCTTCAAAGTGAACTAGAACCCTAATATACTCCAAAGCGTTTCAAATATTTCTTTACTTGAGAGTTTTTGATAAAAAAGGATTTGTGTGTTGAAGTATATCATACATAAATGATTGCATCGTTTCATACATTCTGAGCTTCAAGTTATATCATATGTTAATGTATTAGGAATTTGAATTGTACTCAATGACTTTTGTTGGAAGCAATTTTGAGTGTTTTAGATTCAGTGTATTCACGGTTTGGTGTATGAACCGGTGTTTGAGGAGAGAGTTGTATCTCTTGTAAGCAGCGGAGTAGGAGGGAGTTGTACCTCTTGTAAGGAGCGGATTATAAGGGAAGCTCCATCCCAATTTAAGGAGCAGGGATTATAGTGGAATCCTTGAGTGGGTTACTCAAGGCGAGGACGTAGGCTGAGTTGGTTGAACCTCGTAAAAATTGTGTTTGTCTTCTCTCTTCCCTTGACTCTTTAATTTCCGTATTTCACTTTTTTATTCATATTGCTTATGTATATTAAATAGCTTTACACACATTTAATTGGGTAAAAAGAACTCATTGATAAAATCAATTTAAGTTAGTCATAAATCCCAACAATTGATTTGGTAAATATACAAATAGGGATTAAGCGGTAAATAGGTTCAAAGAATTTTTAAGGTACCCAATCCACCCCCTCTCTTGGGATTACACCTTAATCAACAGAGATTGTTGGGGATGTGGCTTATATCCTGAGTAGAATGCATTTACTGGGGAAAGCAGTGTGAAGTGAGGGACCAAAAGATAGATGCAGGGTGCAGGCATGGACGACAAAGCATCGATAGTTTGGGGTGTAACCGTCGATGGTTTCAGGTTGTGTGTTTCACAATGTGTTCTTTTTGGCTTTAAACCATTGAAAGTTTTGCATAAACTGTCAACAATTTCACTTGCAGACGTTACGAATTTTCAAATATGAGATTAGTAGATTGGACTAATCGGAGGGATTTCCTCTGGGGGGGGGGGGATTGCTATAGAAGTGTTTTAGATAAAATATAGGTCTTTTGTATGCATTAGATTGTTATATAATGATTATTATGTAATCCTAGATGAGATTAGGCTTGTAAGCTTCATTGTTCATAGTGAAAAAAACCACTGCTCCTGTGGATGTAGGCAAATTGCCGAACCATATAAATTTCTTGTGTTTTGATTATTGTTTTCATTGATTCTCATTGTTGAGTAATTGTTAGGTTTGTATAGTTCATCATCAAGGGTTTGTTTGCTTGTTCCATTAATTGTTCATGAGAGTTTGTGTGAGTCTTCCACTATGCACATTTGACACCGACGATTGGTTTCAAAGGGCTAATTATTTGCCACAATAATCGGTATCTGACCCGAGTGAATGTTGGTGTGGTGAAAAACAAATTTAAACTTTCTTGGAACTTATTCTTCAAAACTTGAGATTCTCTGGTAAAGTAATAGATTATTAAGATTTTTAACCTTGTTTGAACTTTCAGGTATGTTAAGAATTACTTCTTGTTCTCGTGATTGGTTTTTTTTTTTTTTTTTTTCCAGATAGATTCCTTTTTGAATTGAATCTTCAATTTTTTCTATCATTTCAATGAATAATTTGTAGTCTTCTTTATCAAGTACATTAATTTGTTTTTTGCAAAAACATAATTCTTTCCCACATCATTTTGATTCTTCTGTAGAAGATTGATGGGAGGAATATGAATTTATTGCTAAGATGTCTCCTTCTGAAATTTTTGAAGAAGGGTCAGAGGAAGATTCTTGGAGATTGCCTAGAAGATTAAAGATTTTATTTATATTTTTTCTTCAATTTCTAGGTTGTTTATTTTTTGTTTGAGCTTGCATTTTTTGGTATAATGATCTTTGCTTCCACAAATGTAGCATCTACCCTTCTTTGTGGTAGTATAATTTTTGGTAACTTTATTTCTTTTTGATTTCATTTGCTTTTTAGGGCTCTTGTCCCATTCTTCTTTCCTTTTTTAATTTTATAATTTCTATAGACTCTTGGCTTTGAAGATTTAATTTTTTGTCTTTTTTTATCTCCTTTTACCCTTTGTTGGTATTCTTTTGAATTCAAATTGTTCACTCCAATTGCCTAATTCTTTTTTTAATTTTTTGTTTCTTTAATTATTTTTTAAATCGTAGATCATGACAAAGTTTGATCCATGGCATATTAATGACATGAATTATTTCTCCATAAGTCCATTCCAAAATAGATTATTAGAATTCAGATCCATGATAGGGCAGAAGCTAAAAGAAGTTAATGTCATATGTAGACACTCAAATTTTTACCAGGTCTCCCTAATTGTTGAATCACATGAGGTCAATGGAATTTTAAGGCTCCCATTCAGAATAGTCATTTGAATCCTAAGTCTGAAAACAAATCCCTTCTACAAATTGTGAAAGTCTCTGACATTCAGGTTCAATCCATAGTAATTGTCTTATTCAAGTTAGGTCCATAGTCCCTACACCATGATCTAAGTCATTAATCACCTTGTAGTCTCCATTCAAATCATCTTGTTGTTTTTAGATTAACTCCATAGGTCCTTTTGTTATGTTTGAATACTTAAGTCTTCTTTTTGAAAATTTGGAGTCGAGTCCTTATTTCCTTGAGCCTGTATTGTTATTGGAATTTAATTTTTGTTAAGGTATTCATAAGGTCCTTTTTCACATGTTGAAGATTGGGTCTTATGATATGCCTAGGTAGTCTCCTTTGTTTTTAAAATTAAGTCCTTGGTCTATTTTTTTTTAATGTGAGTCTTTTTAAAAAAAATAGTCCTTGTACTTATTGAAATTACCACGGAGTACCATTCTTTTTGAGTCTAGAAATTAAAAGTCCATGTGATTGCCCAAAAGAAATTTTACTTTTTTAAAGGGGGGGGGGGGCGCATGCTCAAGAAGATACAGTAAAGGGGTGAGAGGTACTAAAGAATACATTAAGAAATACAAGGAAATTACACTGCAAAATAAAGGAAAATATAGTGTGAAAAATACTAAGAAATACAGGGAAACTATACAACAAAATTCAAAGGAAATACAAAAAAAAAAAAGGAAATGCAGAAGAGCCGAGTTGCACCCATGTGCCATGGAATATTCCAAGGCATCTCCAGGATCCCTGTTCACCAATCCAGAAACAAATTTAAAAAAATCAAAGCTTGTAAATGAAAAATCAAGAATCTAAAGAAATGTGTGCAGAGATACCTTAACTTCAAATCAATTTGAATTCTCAAAAGAATATTGCAAAAATCAATCAAAATTTGGACTATCTCCCTTCATACTCTCGGCTAAACTCTCTATTGAATGGAGAATCGACCATATCGCAAGAATTGAGAATTGTATTGATATAGGAAGGAAAGCTAGTGATAGGATCGTTGTTTAGAATGAAAAAAGGAAGAAAGGAAAGATCAGCCCTTGCCTATATTAACCTAAGACAGATCCTATAAATAGAAGAGTCTCACACAAAGCAAAACACACCGAGAAGAAGAGAGCAAGAACAAACACTATAACGACCTCAAAATTCATGCCATTTTTTTTATTTACGTATAACACAATTATTTTGATATCCCTATATTTTTTATTATAACATCTCAGGCCCCAAGTGAGCACTGAGGAAACCCCTGATCATATTACAAACCTATGCAACGGAAAATATAAAGTTATACATCCATAAATAAAATACCAGAATTCAGTATTTTTCAAAATATATGTACATATATTTCTCCACTATTTTCCATTTCTCCTATGATCTAGTAAAAAATACACTTCCCAGACACTTACCCTTCAAATAGGGTAGTACAAACAACCCCTCTATCTCCAAGCTTGATCTACTCATCTAACTGAGTAACCTGAAAAATATTAAATCACTGGGATGATATAACTCTCAATAAGATGAAATATGCTATTACTAGTGTGAGGTGACAGAGGTTACATAAATGATATACTGAAAAATAACTGAACTTAGATAGCATGTTAATTAATACACAGTATAACTCACACCTATATGACTTAAAATACAACTGTAATACCTGAGCTTTTTATTTAATCATACTTCTAATATATATATATATATATATATATATATCTATTGTTATCCTGTAAATCTGTATACATATAATTATCTATGAAAACTTTCCCTGGAAAACTGTATGTCATGATTACCCCTCATGGTTGGTTATGCAGCTCATAGGCAGAACTAAACACATGTTAGCCTACCAGAGTTAGTCTAATTGTATGCATAAACATGCCTCTAAGCTCAAAAGGCGAGCTCCACCTGATCCGGACGCAAGAGAGCCTCTATACTACTTGTGGCACAATCGGCTATACCATACTCTATCTGAGACGTATGGTTGCACTCTAAACGGAAATAGTTAGGTACTGTGCTCTGATAACTGATTTGATTCATTAGGGATCTGATACTGTATAATACTATTATATATATATATATATATATATATATATATATATATCCTACACTTTATCATGATTCCGAATAACTATAACACTGTAAAATTGATTTGAATAAACTGTATTATTTGAGCTAAAATATCTTAAATATCTAACAGCATAATCTGTAATATCTGAACTGAAATATCTATATAACTGAGTGTTATGGTTTTAAAATTCAAGAAATCATAGTATTCTGTAAACACTGTAAAATATATGTCTGTGTGTACTGTAATTTATAATTCTCTAGATTAGATAAAACATATTTCTGTGCAAAAACACTGTAGATCATGATATTCTGAAAACTATATAAATACTGTATTGAAGAAACACTCACTCAGGCCACACATTTCATAAATAAAACTCATGTACTGGTATTTATATAACTGTATAATTAATACTCTGTATCTCATAATCTAATACCATAATTGATTGATAAAAAATCACTGATTTAACTAGCATAACATATTTCCCTTACCTAACTGGGTAGTAGATCTGACTCCTACTTATTCCTACACCCTTCGCGTCAAACACAGAATCCTGAAATAATATACATTCCCTAATTCAATTAACCTAACTCAGAATAATAACCATATCTGCCATTTTCCTAGGCTCACATTTATCCTTTATAAAATTCTAAACTATTGATTACTTATCAGTATTACCTGAGTTCTTGGGAAAAAACCTGCTGATCGAGACCCTCAACCCATGCCTGGGGTGTTTGGAACACCCAACCCTGAAATCAAAATACCCTAATTTATTCAACCTAAACGCTAGTATATTTACATCTAACTCAAAATTTGGGTTCAGAAAAACCTACAAACCAAATAAACCTTAAACACCCCACTTACCTTGAATTCAGGATGGTGCCCAACCTTCCCAAACCAAAATTTTGTTCCGGCTAAGTTGTAAAGAATCTCCCCAAGATCAACATGGTAGCTTTTGATCATCAAAATGGGGAAAAACAAAGCCGTAAATCTAAAGAGAAGGTGGGAAGGGTGACTTTTAGAGAGAAAAAAGAGAGAAATTGATTTTCTCACTGAAACCTGTGTTTTTGGGTATTTATAGGTGACTTGCCATGTGGCTTCGTTGAAGAGCCACATGTGCTCGTCGACGAGATGAAGAAGGTAAATCGCGGAACAAGGTAAGGATCTCGTCGACGAATTAATGGGTCCGAAACACCCCCTCTCGATATCTCTTCGTCGATGAAACACTAAGCTTCATCCACGAATCCTTTAGGGAGTTCATCGACGAAAGCAGGATGTTCGTTGATGAACCTTGCTTTCACCTTTACAAATTTTTCTTCCTTTCTTTTATTTAATTGCTTTTATTTTTTGCGTCTTTACATTCTTCCCTCCTTATAAAATTTCATCCTCAAAATTTGCTATCTATATTATGCACCATCCTTTAAGGAAAATTGACTACTTTTTATTTATTTATTAATTACCCTAACTTATGGCGGAGAAATACCGTGGTTATATTTAGGGTTCTAGGAGATCACAAATATATACTTAAAAGAAAATTCTCCCATAACCGAAAACATACCTATCCTATATTCTACTATACAACTTATACATCAATTACTCTATACTATATAAACGATATTAAAATAAAACTTGCTCTATTTCATTTGTTGCTATTTCTTCTCTGTCTAATACTGATTCCCACTGAACAAATGTGGGTATTTTTGTTGTATCTCTTCCTCTAGTTCCCACAAGGCCTCCTCTACTGCATGATTTCTCCACAAAACTTTTACTAATGAATTCCTTTTAGTACGCAACTCTTGTTCTTTTCTGTCTAGAATATGTACTAGCATCTGCTCATATGCTAGTGTATCTCTAAGCTCTATCATCTTGTAGCTAATCACTTGGGAGGGATCTGGGACGTATCTCCTCAGCATGGAAACATAAAATACATCGTGTATCCTGGATAGAGCTGGTGGTAAAGTTAGCCTGTAGGCCACTGGACCCACTCTCTCAAGTATCTCGAATGAGCCAATAAACTTAGCGCTCAGCTTAACCTTCTTTCCAAACCTCATAACTCCTTTCAATGGTGCCACTTTAAAAAATACCAAATCTCCCATATCAAACTCCAACTCTCGGCAATGAGTATTTGCGTAGCTTTTTTGCCGACTCTAAGCTGCACCGATCCTGTCTTTAATAAGTCGAACTTTAGCGTATGCCTGCTGCACCAATTTTGGCCCTAGTACTCATATCTCACCCATTTTATCCCATTATAGTGGAGAACGACACCTCCTACCATATAACGCCTCATAAGGTGTCATGTCGATGCTGGCCTGATAGCTGTTATTATATGCAAACTTAACCAGTGGCATATACTAGGTCCAACTACCCCTGAAATCCAACATGCATGCTTACATCATATCCTTAAGTATCTGGATCATCCTCTCTATCTACCTATCAGTCTGAGGATGAAATTTCATTTTGAACAACAACTAAGACCCCAAAGCCTCTTACAAGCTCCTCCAAAACTGCAATGTGAAATGCAGATCTCGGTTTGAAACTATGGATACTGGCACTCCATGAGGTCGAACTATCTCCTAAATGTATATCTCTTCTATTCTGTTCATAATGTAGCTAACTTTAATTGGTAAAAAGTGGGTTGTCTTCATTAGCCAGTCTATAATCACCCAAATGGTGTTCTGACCATGTAGCGCCAGCGGTAGCCTTGTAACGAAGTCCATGGATATATGATCCCACTTCCACTTGGGAATATGGAGTGGCTACAACTGTCTTGCCAGCATTTGGTGCTCAGCCATTATTTGCTGGCATGTCAAACATTGCTCCACAAATTTAGCTATCTCCTTCTTCATACCGTTACACCAGAAAGATTCTCGAAGATCCCAATACATCTTAGTGCTGCCAAGATGCATAATGTAATGAGGTCTATGTGCCTCCTCCAAGATAGTCCTCCTAATCTCAATATCTGAAGGAACGCACAACCTAGTACGAAACTGTAGGGCTCCATCATCTGATCTACTGAACTCTTCCCCTTGATCGTCTTGCACTTTCTCTATCAACTCTACCAATTTTAGGTCATTTCTCTGAGCAACTTTAACCCTCTCATATAGTGTAGGCTGTAACACCAGGTTGGCAAAGAATGCTTGGTGATTACCTTCTATCAGCTCTACGCCTAACCTCTACAAATCCATCTAAATAGGATGCTGAATCTCCACTACCGACAATACTGCACCCACTGACTTTCGACTCAACGCATCAGCCACCATGTTGACTTTCCTTGGGTGGTAGCTAATAGTGCAGTCATAATTTTTAATGAGTTCTAACCATCTTCTTTGCCTCATATTTAACTCTTTTTAGGTGAAGAAATATTTCAAACTTTTATGATTAGTGAAGATTTTGAATTTCCCACCATAAAGATAGTGCCTCCAGATCTTTAGAGCATACACCACTGCAACTAATTCTAAATCATTACCGGGTAGTTCTTTTCATACTCTTTAAGCTGCCTGGAAGCATAAGCATTAACTTTCCTGTGTTGCATCAACACACATCCAAGTCCCCTAAATGATGCGTTACTATAGATAAAAAATCCATCCTCTCTTGATGGAATCGATAATACTGGTGCAGTGACCAATCGCCACTTTAATTCCTAGAAACTCTACTCACACTCATTAGTCCATTCAAATCTCATATTTTTCCTCATGATTCATGTCAGTGGACCTAATAATCTGGAGAAACCATCCATAAAACGTCGGTAGTATCCTGCCAGACCCAGAAAGCTCCTGACCTCCTGAACATTCACCTGTCTCACTCAACTCACTATTGCCTCTATTTTACTCAAATCAATTGATATGTCATCCCCGAAGATCGCATGCCTAAGGAAAGTATCCTGTCTTAGCCAAAATTCACATTTCTTGAATTTAACAAACAATTTCTTTTCCTTTAATACCTGCAGTACTAGCCTCAAATGAACCTCATGCTCCTTAAAACTCTTTGAGTATACTAGTATATCATGAATAAATACTACAACAAACTAGTATAAATAATGATAAAACACTTGATTCATTAAATCCATAAACACTGCCGGTGCATTAGTCAATCCAAAAAGCATTACCAAGAATTCATAGTGTCCATATCTGGTTCGGAATGTTGTCTTCGAAATGTCCTCTGCTCTAACTTTCACATGGTGATATCCTGATCGAAGATCAATCTTAGAATAGACCTGGGTTCTCTGGAGCTAATCAAATAAATCATCTATTCTGAGAAGATGATATTTATTCTTAACTGTTAGTTTGTTTATTTCTCTATAATCTATGCACATCCTCATAGTCCCATCTTTCTTCTTCACGAACAGGATTGGTGCTCCCCAAGATGACACACTAGGCCTAATGGACCCTTTATCCATCAACTCCTGTAGCTGGTCTTTCAATTCATTCAATTTGGTTGGGGCCATTCTATATAGCGCTTTAGATATCAGTGCCAACCTTGGTAGTAAATCCATAGTGAATTCAATCTCTCGATATGTTGGTAGGCCAAGTAATTCATTTGGAAAAATATCTGGAAATTATTTGACCACTAGGATAGTAGTAACCTTTAATTCTCCTTCTAGCACTTCTTTTACATAAGCTACATACCCTTGACAACCACTTTGAAGCAGCCTCCTTACTTGAATAGCTGACACCAATTCCAGCGAGGCACGTATTCGTAAGCCTATGAATCTAAATTCCTGCTCACCTAGGGGTCTAAAGATCACTTCTTTCTGATGACAATCAATACTGTCGTAATTAGCTACCAACCAATCCATACTCAATATAACATCAAATCCCTGTAGATCTACTACCATGAGAGCAGCTGGTAACACTTTCTCCTAAATACCCACTAAAAAGTTTCTAAGTACTCTCCTACATCTCACTACTGATCTAGTCGGCATGGCTACTAACAATTCAACATCTAACAACTGTGCCTCCACCCCAGATAGTTTAACATATCTCGACGATAAAAAGGAATGAGTGGCACCTAAATCAAACAAAACAACAACTTTATATGGTAAAATAGTAAGTGTACCTATAACAATGTATCTAGTAGCTTCGAAGTCCCCTGACATCAATGCATAAACCCTTGCCAGGGTTGTGTTCCTTTGCTGGCCTCCACGAGGTGCCTGATAACCACCCTTGAATGGTTTGTGGACTAATGCATGGATCGAAGGTCCTCGATATGATTGTGTCATATGACCAAATCTCCCACACTAATAGCAGACATTCTCTCCTATTTTACATTCTCCCAGGTGCCTCTCACCACATCTAGGGCAGATAGGATAAGTCTGCCCATCCTGAGCACCACTGTGTCCCGTTATTTGTATCTGACCTTCTCTGTACCAGTCTCCTCTCCATGCGCACCTACTGAAACTTGCCTAAAAACCTCCAGCGTGGGCCTCTTCCTCTAGCTCGGTACTCCCACATCTTTTTATTCACTTTCCTATGCTACTTTAGCTCTATTAACAAGCTCAGAAAAGTCCTGCACTTTCAGAATCACCACCTGTTTATAAATTTCTCGCCTCAAACCCCTCTCAAACATACTCGCCTTCTTAACTTCATCTCGAATGATATAAGGGGAGAAGCGTGATAGCTCGATAAATTTCGCTACATAATGCTGAACTGTGAGATTTCCCTAGGAAAAATTTAGAAACTCCACTACCTTAACCTCTCTAATAGTGACAGGAAAATATCCGTCAAAGAATATGTCTTTGAAATGACTCCATGTCATAGGCACTGGTATAGATCTATGCTCTTTTAGTAGTCTGGTAGCCATTCACCATCTCTCAGCCTCTCCTGCCAACTTATACGTGGCATAAAGGACCCTTTGCTCATCGGTGCAGTGGAGCATCGTCAGGACCTTCTCCATCTCCTACATCTAGCTCTCAGCATCTATAGGATCAGCTGCTCTTGAAAATGTTGGAGGATTCATCTTTGTGAATTTTTTTTTGTGCACCCCTAAACTACAGAGGGGCCTCCTTACTTCCTAGAGCTTTGTGCAATCTTATCCATAACTTGCTAAGCCACACTACGCAGAATTGCATCTGAATCACCACCACCCGCACTAGAGGGGCTTGCCTTATCATTTTCACTGGCGCGAGCACTGTTACCTCCAGGGTCCATCCTACAATAAAACCAAATTATTCTAAGAATCTGATCCTCACAGTGTTATTTTTACATTAATCTAACTAAGATACCCTCATACCTCCTATTACTGATTTAAGGTCTATTGCTACCATATGGAAAAAGAAATCGACGATAGTTTACTATGGTTTTCCTGAAATCATCACCCTAGGAAAAACACAGAAACCACCCCAAAGTTCCTACTTCCAGACTGAAGAATAGAACCCTAAATTCACATCCTAACTTCCCAACATTAAATCACTTACATTCTGTTCTAACACAATTTCTATCATCCCAAAATTCATTTCTATATTTTGGTATTATTTTTCGCTATACTCTAGAGCATGTAGAACCTAGCAACTTAGGCTCTGATACCAAAATTGTAACGACCTCAAAATTCATGCTATTTTTTTTAATGTATATCACAATTATTCTGATATCCCTGTATTTTCTATTATAACATCTCAGGCCCCAAGTGAGCACTGAGGAAACCCGGATCATATTACATATTTATGCAATGGAAAACATAAAGTCATACATCCGTAAATACAATATTATAATTTAGTATTTCTTAATATATATACACACATACATTTCACCAGTATTTTCCATTTCTTTTAAGATCTAGTAAAAAATACACTTCCCAGACACTTACCCTTTATATAGGGTAGTACAAACTTCCCTTCTATCTTCGAACCTGATCTGCTTGTCTAACTGAGTCACCTGAAAAATATTAAATCACTGGGATAAGATAACTCTCAGTAAGACGAAATATGCTATTACTAGTGTGTAGCAACTTAGGTTACATAAATGATATACTGATAAATAACTGAACTGAGATAGTATGTCAATTAATACACAGTATAACTCACACCTATATGGCTTAAAATACAACTGTAATACCTGAGCATTCTATTTAATCATACTTCTAATATTATAATATATATATACATGTATAGTTATATGTATATATATATATATATATATATATATACATATATATATATATATATCTACTGTTATTCTGTAAATCTGTATACATATAACTATCTGTGAAAACTTTCCTTAGAAAACTATGTGTCATGATTACCCCTCATGATTGGTTGTGCAGCCCGTAGGCGGGACTAAACACTAGTTGACTTGCCAGAGCTAGTCTAACTATATGCATAAACATGCTTGTAAGCTTGAAAGGCCAGCTCCATCTGGTCCGGACGCTAGAGAGCCTCTACACTACTTGTGGCACAATCGGCTATACCATACTCTATCTAAGACGTATGGTTGCACTCTGAACTGAAATAGCTACAATATCGTGCTTTGATAACTGATATGATTCATCAGGAATCTGATACTGTATAATGTTATTTAATTGATATATATATATATATATATATATATATATATATATCTGTGTGTGTGTGTGTGTGTATCCTACTGTTCATCATGATTTTGAATAACTATAACACTATAAAACTTATCTGAATAAATTGTATTATTTGAGCTAAAATATTTGAAATATCTAATGTGTATAATCTGTAATATCTGAATTGAAATATATGTATATCTGAGTGTTATGGTTTTGAAATTCAAGAAATCATGATATTCTGTAAACACTGTAAAATATTTGTTTGTGTCTACTATAATTTATAATTCTATAGATTCGTTAAAACATATTTTGTGCTAAAACACTATAAATTATGATATTCTAAAAACTATATAAATACTGTACTGAACAAACACTCACTCAGGCCACACATTTCATAAGTAAAACTCATGTACTGATATTTATATAACTATATAACTAATACTCTGTATCTCATAAACTAATACCATAATTAACTGATAAAAAATCCTTGATTTAACTAGCATAACATATTTCCCTTACCTAACTGGGTAGGAGATTTGATTCCAACTTATTCCTACACCCGTCGCGCCAAACACAGAATCCTAAAATAATATACATTCCCTAATTCAATTAACCTAACTCAGAATAATAACCATATCTGGATTTTTCCCAGGCTCACATTTATCCTTCATAAAATTATAAACTATTGATTACTTATCACTATTACTTGATTTCCTTGGAAAACACTTGCTGAGACCCTCAACCCATGCCTGAAGTGTTTGGAACACCCAACCCTAAAATTGAAACACCCTAATTTATTCAACCTAAACACCAGTATATTTCCATCTAACTCAAAATCTGGGTTCATAAAAACCTACAAACCAAATAAACCTTAAACACCCCACTTACCCTGAATTCAGGATGGTGCCCAACCTTCTCAAACCAAAATTCTGTTCCGATTAAGTTGTAGAGAATCTCCCCAGGATCAACTTAGTAGCTTCTGATCGTCGAACCAGGGAAAAACAAAGCCAAAAATCTAGAGAGAAGGTGGGAAGGCTGACTTTTAGAGAGAGAAAAGAGAGAGAAATTGATTTTCTCACGTATATATAGGTGACTTGCCATGTGGCTTCGTTGACGAGCCACGTATACTCGTCAACGAGACGAAGAAGGTAGTTCATCAACGAAGGTAAGGATCTCGTCAACGAACCAATGGGTCCGAAACACCCCCTCTCGATATCTCTTAGTTGATGAAACACTGAGTTTTGTCCATGAATCCTTTAGGGAGTTCGTCGACGAAACTAAGGCGTTTGTCGATAAACCCTGCTTTCACCTTTACAAATTTTCCTTTCTTTCTTTTATTTAATTGCTTTTATTTTTCGAATCTTTAAAAACATAGACTGATAGAAAGGAGTAGATTGATAGAAGAAGGAAGGCATACTTAGAAAACTCAGAAGCAGTACGAGGAGGTTATGAAGAAATGGCAAAGTAGCAGCAATCCTAAATACTCCAAAATTTTGGAGTCATCTCCTTAGAGGGCACACCCATTGGTGCCTGACTACCCATATTTAGAATAATACACTCACCATTGTATTTGTTCAATACCCAGAAGCATACCTAGAAGAATACCCAGACAGACATAGAGGAGGGGAAAAGAAGAAAGGAGAAGAAAATGTTGATTTAGGTGTAATTCCAAGAGGGGGGGGGGTGAATTGGGTATTTTAAAAAATTATTTGAAATCTTATTAACCACTTAGTCCCTATGTCTAAATGTAACCAATTACTTATCAAGTTCGTGTGAAATTATCCAAAAAACATACATGCAATCTAAGTAATGAAATGTAGTGTGGAACGTAAAGAGATAAGGGAAGAGAGAATGCAAACACAGTTTTTACGAGGTTCATCCAACCCGGCCTACGTCCTCACCTTGAGCAACCCATTTAAGGATTTCACTATAATCCCTACTCATTAAATTTGGACGGAGCTTCCCTTACATTCCGCTGCTTACAAGAGGTATAACTTCCTCCTACTTCGCTACTTATAAGAGATACAACTCTCTCCTCAAACCTGGTTCACAACCCGAACCTTGATTATAATATAATCAAATCTGCCAAACACTCAATGTTGCTTTTAACAAAGTTAGTGAGTAGAATTCAAATTCCTAATACATAATCATATGATGAAACTTGAAGTTCATAATGTATGAAACGATACAATCATTTATAAATGATATGCTTCAACATGCAAATTCTCTTTTATCAAATCTTCTAGAATATTTGTATAAATCAATGCTTTGGAAAACTTAGGTTAAATCTTTGAGTACAAAAAAAACTTTGAAGATAAGACGCACAAATATCAAATATGATCTTGTTAAAAAAAAATTTCTTGAATATTGTAAAGATCTAAATCAAAATTATTTTTTTTCAACTATTCAATTACACCACGATCTTTGTAATATGCAAATACACACACACACACACACACACGATATGTATTCCAAAGATCAAAAAACCCAATGTAATATCTTTCAGAAAATATCCCTAAATAAAATAACAGATCACACACTTGAATCAAATCTATTTAATCAATGATAAAACCCTTTATCAAGTAGTGAGATTGTCTAAATAATCTATATGAAAAAGTATACTCACTATCTATCACTTAGCCTATTTCAACAATAGATTTTGAAATGAGAAGTTCTTTGAAAAATATATATCAATGGAAAAATAAAACTTTTTCAAGTAATAAACTTGTAAAAAAAAAAAAAAAATCTCTATATGATTATCAAAACTCAATATCAATCTCTCTAATGATATTCAATAACAGATGTGATATGAGAATCTCTTGAAAAACACTAAACGGATTTACTAAACCTCAATACCAAGTTGAAATCAAGATGTGTAAATAGATTCCCTTTGATTTTCTGAGTTGATTTGCCAAGCTTGATGATTGTAAGTTGGTGTGTAGGAAATCGTATGTCAAGACGTTCAAGTTTCTCAATTTTGTTTTCAACAAGATGTTCTCTTCTCTTATCGTTTGTCTTAGCTTTTACACTAGGGTTTAGAAGTTTAATATATAGGTGTCTTACCCTTAGAATCAATCTTGACCGTTGGATTAAAAAATATCTCACGAATTGTATTAATAAAAATTTAATTTTTAAGTTTTCTCGCAAGTTCAGGTGACTGAGGTCAAATGCCCAAGCAACTGAAGTTACTTAGTGCTTTGAAAAATCAATTCTGGATATAGGGTCAGGCAACTGAAGTAGGGTTCAAGCTCCTGAAATGACGAGTTCAGGCACCTGAAGTGCCAAGTTCAGGAGACCGAAGTGCCTCGGTCAGATTCTGTGTTTCACCACTAATTCTTTAGGCGACTGAACTTAATTTTTGGTCTCCTAAAGAAATTCTTTACGTGACTGAGATTAACTTCAAGCTACTAAAGTTCCCATTTTCTGAATTTTCTCTTTCTAGTTTAAAAATTTGCTTTACTCTTTTTCTTAACTCCTTCATTAAAATATTTTCTAGGGTTTTAAAAATATTTCTAAGTCCATGAATGTCCTCTAATGGTGTTCATGAAATGCATGAGTCCTAAAGTCATTCTAGGGTATATGTTGAGCCTCAAATTAAATCATATGAAAATGTAAATATATGAATTCTAAATACTCATTCCCATGACGTTCTTGAACTTGGTGCTTGCATCTTCATTCGTGCTCTTTGAGTTCCATGGATTTGCCAAGTTGTGTATACTTTATTCTTTATAGCTTCCATGACTTGTTATCTTTTCGTGCATGCTTAATATAGTTCCTGTTCACAATCTCAATGCACAGATCAAATACCAAGTGTTTGGACTCATAGAGTCAACAGAAGAGTGTAAAAATTCCAAGCTTGGCCACAGCACATAGCTTGCTTCATGCCCTGTGCACCTTTCCAGCTCTTCCTCATGGCCATATGGCTTTCCCCTCTATTTTTCTCATGGCCTCTAGCTCCCTAGCTGTTGTCCTATCCTTGTGCTGCGTGGCTCCTCTTTATTTCCCAATTGGTGCCCTAATTTTTTGTATTTTATTTAGGCCCCCACAATGTCTTCCAGCTCCCTTGTTATTCAAATCTTGTATTGGCCCATTTATTCCACTCACTTGTTGTTTTTATTCCGCTAAAATATGTTGCCCTAAGCTGCTTAATTCCCTGCATTCATGCATGTGCTCACAACCCACTTCTTATTTTTGGTGTGTTTTATGTTCGGCCTTGTTGAAATCGTCGATGGTTTTCTTGAGGTTTCTCAAATCGTCGACGGTTTGGTCCTATCCCAAATCATTTCCTTCTTTTCTTTTTTCCTTCATCTTTTTTTTTTTTTTTGGTTCGGGTTCCTACACAGGGCAGAAATGACACTGTTCATATTGTAGGGAGTTTCAGCTCAAGAGAACAGCAAAATCATGGTGAGTCTAGGTGCATTATCAGACCACCACTCAGGTATAAATTTGGTACTTTGGTGTCTTGTGCATTCACTACTACCAGTAGCAAGGTCCCTACAATTTTTCAAGTTGTAGTGCACAATAAAGGGAAAAATAGATGGATAAATGTTATAATAGAGGAGATGAAGTTATTGCATAAGAATCAGATGTGGGAGTTACTGAGACTTCCAGTTGGGAAGAGGGTGATAGGATGCAAGGAAGTGATGTATTTTTTGTGTGTGAATGACATGTTATTGGTTAGGAAGGCTTTGACTGAGGCTAATTAGTTGGAAACTCTATTGAAAGTTTTTTTATATAAATGTGTTGGGTATGGACAAGAAGGGTCTTAATTTGAAGATTTGCATGGATAGAGCTGCAAAGAGATTAGTGTTATATTAGGGTGGCTTTGTGGACAAAGAGATTGGTGTTAGCTCAAGGTGGCTTTGTGGATGAAACCACTGGGAGACTTTGTTTGTCGTCTTAGGGGGTGTTCTGTGGAGAATTGATATGAAAAATCTAGCTCTTGGTACCCTAGGGCAGGTTGTGATGTCCAAGATATGTCAAAGGTCCCCCATGATGGTGCAATAGAGTGTTTCAGGAGACAACAGAGCGGACCGTCAGTTGTGAGTTTTGTTGAAGACTATGTAAGGGACTATGGTGATAGAAGGCTTATAGTAGCGTTTGTGTTTACTATTGTGAGAATGCCTTATTGGAAGCTTAGGGTGAAGTCTTCGAGTGTTGCATCTACAATTGTATCGGGGGAGACCTAGTGCAGACTTTAAATTTTGAAAGGTGGACATTAATATAATTGGGGTTTGGAGGGAAAACCTCCAGGAAGTCTTTATATATGTGATATCTGATGTATTTAAAGAGTTGGTAGACAATGTTTGTAAGAGTTGAGAGGGTTCTTGTATTTCTCTTATAATTTGGACCAAAAGTTAGTAATCCTTTCTGTTTGCTCCCGTGGATGTTGACATTACCGAACAATGTAATTTCTTGTGTTATTGTGATTGTTCTTACTTTCATTTACTTCTTGTAGTTGTGGATTGTTTTGTATTTTCGTTCATTAAAGTACGGCATTGTGTGTTTGATTTTGACATACCAGTATAGATTTCGCTGTGCATCCAGGTTTTACACAATAAAAAATAAAAAATATACAAATTTTTGATTTTACATATCATAAAAGTTTAGTTTTTCTTAATTTTAATTATATAAAAATGAACTTTCATTTTTAATAGAATTTAATGTTGAAGAAAAATATAATTGAAAATGTGTTTTTTCCTTATTTTCCTTTTCTTTTCTTCTCCTAAGTAAAATTTTTAATCCAAGCGGACTACAAAGCTACTTTTGAGAGTGTGGATTTGGGACTTTAGGTTCTAGTTTAGGCAAATTTAAATAAATTTTAATACAATTTTATATTATATGGTATTAAAATCTAGTATAAATTTAAATCCAAGATTTCTCCAAATATAACATAAATATTTCAAAATCTAACTATTCAGGCAATAACCACCCCGCTCCCCCTGGCGCCCCCAAAAGACACGTACCGACAGTCTAGTAATAACCCAGGGGAAGCACGTGCCCTTCGTCTTCCGATCATTCGCCTCCACCGCCTTCAAGACCACCTCCACACCACCACCACCACCCCAACACCACACACAACCCCCCCCCCCCCCCCCCCCCGGGGCGGGGGGGCGCCCCCAAAAGACATGCACCGACAGTCTAGTAATAGCCCAGGGGATGCACGTGCCCTTCGTCTTCCGATCATTCGCCTCCACCCACTTCAAGCCCCCACCACCACCACACCCCCCTCCCCCCGGGCGCCCCCAAAAGACATGCACCGACAGTCTAGTAATAGCCCAGGGGATGCACGTGCCCTTCGTCTTCCGATCATTCGCCTCGACCCCCTTCAAGACCCCTCTCCCCCACCACCCCCCCCACCAAAAGACATGCACCGACAGTCTAGTAATAGCCGACGGGATGCACGTACCCTTCGTCTTCCGATCATTCGCCTCCACCCACTTCAAGACCCGAATCTTCTTGCTCCCCATGTGGCCTCCCGCCTTTCTGGTCATGCTCATCATGTAGGCTCTCTCCAAAACCTTCCTCATCTCTTCCACAATGCGTGCAAGTTAAAATTTAAATCTCCAAATCATTACCTGAACTTTTCACAGATCATGATTAACTTTTTTGACATTATCAAATGAAGTTATGTATTGAACTGGCAAGTGTAATGACTCTGTAACATTTTACGGTACATGGATCCGATTTGCAGTATTTTTTACCATTTGCAAGAGAGGGCATCAACAAGCAGGCCATCCTCAGGGCTGACAGACTGGGCGTCAAGGTCCTAAGCCTTGCTGCATTGAATAAGGCAATTCTAGTACAAATAATTTATTTTAAGTTAGGACTATAAGGAAAGAAGAAAATAATTCTTCTCATTCTATTACCTCATCTAGAAATTACAATGCTATTTATATAATACAATGGCAGAAAATAAAAAAACAGAAAGAATAAAATATAACTGAATTTGTTTTAACAAATACAACTGAAAGTTAGTTTGTAAAACAGATATTGAAAAACTGCTTGAGTTGCTGGAGATGAATTTCTGCAGATGAACTGCAGCTCTGTAGAAAATACGGAGGAGAATAATTAGCTGATACGCCCCCTCAAGATGGCAGTGGGGAAAATACATTCAACACGCCAAGCTTGCGTAGAAGAAAATGAAAAACATCAGAGCCCAAAGCCTTGGTAAAAATATCAGCTGTTTGATGATGCGTGGAAACATGAAGGAGACGTAAAAAACCAGCCTGAACATTATCACGAACCAAGTGACAATCAATGTCAATGTGCTTAGTTCGTTCATGAAAAACGGGGTTAGAAGCAATGTGTATTGCAGCTTGATTATCACAAAACAATGAAATGGGCAAAGAAACCAAAACACCAAGATCACGAAGCAGATTAGTAAGCCAAGTCAGTTCGCAGGCAGTGGTGGCCATAGCACGATATTCAGCTTCAGCAGAAGATCGTGAAATAGTTGTCTGCTTCTTAGATCTCCATGAAATAAGAGAATTGCCAAGAAATATACAAAACCTAGTAACAGATCGACGAGAATCAGGACAACTTGCCCAATCAGAATCAGTAAAACCAGTGAGCTTAAGAGTAGAATGAGCAGGAAAAATTAAACCCTGTCCAAGAGATGATTTCAAATATCTGAGCACACGATGAGCGGCATAAAAATGAGGTAAACATGGTGCATCCATAAACTGAGAAAGAACTTGAACAGAAAAAGCAATATCAGGTCTCGTAATTGTTAAATAGAGTAATCTGCCAACAAGACGACGATACTGCAAAGGATCATTAAGCAATTCACCATCAGATCTGGAAAGCTTAAGAAATTGGGTCATGGGAAATGAAACTGGTTTTGATCCAAGAAAACCAGTATCCTGCAAAATATCCAAAACATATTTTCATTGACAAATAAAGAACCCTTTAGAAGATCGAGCAACTTCAAGTCCTAAAAAATATCTTAAACAACCAAGATATTTAATTTTGAAGTTGGAATGTAGAAATTGCTTAATAGCAGTAATGGAGTCCATACTGGAACTGGCAAGAATGATATCATCAACGTAGACCAAAAGAATAGTAAAATGTGTGGCAGATTGTTGAGTAAAGAGACAAGAATCAGATTTAGACTGAATAAATCCGTAATCAATAAGAGTTTTGGCAAGCTTCGAAAACCATTGCCGGGATGCTTGCTTCAAACCGTAAAGACTCTTATGAAGTCGACAGACCAAATCATTTTTTCCTTGAAATGTATAACCAGGAGGTAGTTTCATATAAACCTCTTCTGATAAATCACCATGAAGAAAAGCATTGTTTACATCAAGCTGATGAACAAACCAGTGTTTTGTGGCAGCAACAGCAAGTAAACATCGAATTGAAACCATTTTTGCAACCGGAGAGAATGTTTCAAAATAGTCAATACCTTCCTGTTGAGTGTATCCCTGTGCTACTAAACGAGCTTTAAATCGCTCAATTGAACCATTTGAATTATATTTAATACGATACACCCATTTGCAGCCAATAGGTTTGTGACCATGAGGTAATGATGTAAGGGACCAAGTTTTGTTTTCTTCAAGTGCCTGTAGTTCAGCATTCATAGCTTCACGCCATTCAGAAAATTGTACAGCTTGATGATAATATTGAGGTTCAAATTGCATAGAAACATTTAATACAAATGAACGATAAACTGGAGAAAGATGAGAATATGACAGAACAGAGGATAAAGAATATGATTTACCTGAAACATTCTGAACTGAACTGTGAAAAGAAGAATGAACTGAGTTATTATTTCTGGCCAAAGAACAATGATAGTCATGAAGATAAGAAGGAGGATGTCTGGATCTCATTGAATGTCTAAGAGGAATGGCATGTGAAGTAGATGGAGTAGAAGATGAAGATAAGGGAATAACTGAAGATGGCAAATTAGAAGAAAAATTGAATTCAGTAGGAACAATATCTGATGACTGAATAGGTAAAGGAATATCACAATTTGAATGTTTTGTAAGATAATCAGATGGTAATGTGGCAAAAGGAAAAATATTTTCATGGAAAATAACATCTCGAGAAACAAAAATCTGATGATTTTGTAGATCAAATAATTTGTATCCCTTGATGCCAAAAGGATAACCAAGAAAAATACAACGATGAGAACGAGCATCAAATTTATGACGATTAAAAGGAAGAGTGCAAGCAAAACACAATGCACCAATGACTCGCATGTGAGAGTATGAAGGAGACTTACCAAATAAAACTTCATAAGGAGTTCTATTTGACAAAAGAGGAGTTGGTGTTCTATTAATAATATAAGCAGCAGCCAAAATGCAATCAGACCAGAAAACAAGAGGTAAATAAGCTTGAAAACGAAGGGATCTAGCAACATTAAGCAAATGCTGATGTTTTCTTTCCACAACTGAGTTTTGTTGTGGAGTTGCAACACAAGATCGTTGATGTATAATCCCATTTGAATTATAAAAGTCTGACATATGGAATTCAGAACCATTATCAGTTCGTATAATTTTAACTGTGGTCTGAAATTGATTTTGAACGAATGCAAAAAAAGAATGAAGAAGTAAACGAGTTTCAGATTTAGATTTCATGAGATATATCCATGTGCATCTTGAAAAATCATCAACAATGGATAAAAAATAACGAAAGCCTTGTAAGGAGGGAGTTGCAAAAGGACCCCAAATATCAGCATGAATTAACTGAAAATTAAAAGTTGAAACAGATTTACTAAGTGGGAAAGATAATCTGTGTTGTTTAGCAAGTGGACAAATATTACAAGGTTCATTATTACTTGATGGAGAAAAAGAAATACAATGATGTAACATATGTAATCGTTGAAAAGAAATATGTCCTAATCGTTGATGCCATCGATCATACGATTGATTTACATTATTTGAAGAAAAAGAATTAACAGCTGATGAATCAGAATGAATTTTATTTGAGAAAGGAAGCAAGTAATAGAGGCCATTAAACAGTTGGCCCAGTCCAATCGTCTTCCACAGCTTCAGGTCCTGAATATAACAGAAAGAGGAAGAAAAAATTAGACAACAAGCCAAAGACGATGATAATTTGCTAACAGAAATGAGATTGAAATTGAATGAAGGAATACAGAGAACATCATGTAAAATAAGAGATGATGATAGTGAAACAGTTCCTGTATGAGTTACGGGAACACAGGTACCATTTGGGAGATTAACAAACGACTGAGCTGAAGAAGTTATTGTAGTTAACAGAGAAATATCACCAACCATGTGATCAGTGGCACCCGTATCTATAATCCAGGAAGTGGAAGAAGATAAAAAAGAAGAACAAGTAGAAGATATACCTGTCATAGACATTGAAGGTAAAGAAAAACTACCATTGGAATTTGTTGATGCAATGAGAGCTGAAGATGATGGAGGTGAAGGATGAAGTAGAGCCAACAATTGATTACATTGTTCTTGAGTAAAAGGTAAAGTATGAACATCTGAAGTGACTTGATTTGCAGAAGATTCAATTCTTTTGGATTTTGTGAATTTAAAACCTGGTGGAAAACCATGAAGTCTGTAACATTTATTAACTGTATGGCCTGAAATTCCACAATGAGAGCACACAGGTCTGTCTTTCTTAAAAGACTTAGAAATATTTGATGATGGTGAAGAAGCTGTAATCATAGCAGCAGAATCAAAAATTAGAGTTGAAACAGATATAAGCTGCCGTTGTCCTTCATCTTGAAGAAGAAGAGAAAATGCCTTGTTAATGGTGGGAAGAGGATCCATCATTAACAATTGTCCTCGTATTGCTGAAAAAGAATCGTTTAATCCCATGAGAAATTGAATAGTGTAATCAAATTGTTCACGATCAAAAATTTTCTGAAGTGCTCCACATGTACATGACGGAGAACAAGAACAACATGAAGCTGGCCGATAACTTTGAAGCTCATCCCATAGAGTTTTCAATTGACTGTAATATTGAGTAATGGATAATTGTCCTTGGGAGAGATCTGATATTGATTTCTTCAATTGATAAACCCGTGGTGCACTACTTCTTGAAAAACGCTGTTGCAGATCCAGCCAAATGTTTCTTGCATTATCAGAGAATAAGACACTGGATACAATGTCTTTAGATAATGAATTCGTAATCCATGCAACAACCATGGAATTACAGCGTCCCCAAGCAGATCGAAGAGGATCATTTACATCAGGTTGCAGAAGAGATCCATCGATGAATGAAAGCTTGTTCTTGGCATGGAGAGAAGTGATCATGGAGCGACTCCATGTATGATAATTTGCTTCTGTGAGAGGTGAAGTTACGAGAGAGATTCCAGGATTATCTCCATGATGCAGATAATATGGATTTGTGAAATCATCTATGGTAGATGAATTTGTAAATGTGGAAGAATTTGCGGAAGCCATGAAAACAGAGACTCCAAAAAAAAACACAGCTATTGCTCTGATACCATATAAGGAAAGAAGAAAATAATTCTTCTCATTCTATTACCTCATCTAGAAATTACAATGCTATTTATATAATACAATGGTAGAAAATAAAAAAACAGAAAGAATAAAATATAACTGAATTTGTTTTAACAAATACAACTGAAAGTTAGTTTGTAAAACAGATATTGAAAAACTGCTTGAATTGCTGGAGATGAATTTCTGCAGATGAACTGCAACTCTGTAGAAAATACAGAGGAGAATAATTAGCTGATAAGGATAGTATGATAATGAATTTTAACAGTCTTCCCAAATGTTTCACATGATTTCTAATATGGCAGGCTTGGTGCATACTAAAAAAAGAATGCGTTTCACCTTTTTTTTTTCCATAATAAAAAAATAAGAAAAATAGAAAGGCATGAGATAAGAAGGTACAGCCGCCAAGTTGGACCCAAGTCCAACCTCCTTTTTTTGAATACACATAGCTAGAATAATCAAAATTAATACTTATGAAAAGAATTTAAACTAGAATCATTTTTTTATGGTTGACAACTTGACCAACTTAACCTTAGATCATTTTATTTTTTTCTAGAATAAGCTTCAAATGGGTCGTTTGCTTTTAATGAAGGTTGCATCTAGTTCCTACAAATAATGATAATTTGTATCAAACAAATAATCATTATTTTCATAAGTATTAATTTTGTATTTGATGTGTTGAAGTAAAGTGAGTTGCAGAGTCAAATAGAATACAAAATTATACATGGAATATGTAGAAATTGAATGATTGATTTCTTTTCGGCTCACTCTATTTTATGTACCCAACAGTTTAAAGTTCAAAACCTTGGTACAACTAGAGGGTCCAAAGGGCTCATTAGTGGCAAGAGTTCTTATGTAAATAAAAAAAAAAAACCCCTTGGTGCAAAATAGAAACATTAAGGAAAACATTGATAGTCACTCTGCTCTTGTCACGTTAGCTCAAGTATCAAACAATACCCAATTGTGCTTTATCTCATTCCCCACTCTCTAGTCCAATCATTGCACGTCCACACGTCTATTGAATAAATATATATATAAAATTTATTTTATCATGGTGGAATATATATTATTTTATCATGTGAATAAAAGAAATAAAATAAAAAACTTTGTCTGTCCAAAGATGAACCTATTCTCTAATTTTTATTTTATTTTTTTATTCACATGATAAAATAAAATATTTTACCTATATTTTATCTTATTTATAAAGTTTTAAATTTATCAATAGACAAAAAAAAAATATATATATATATATAATTTTGGTAATTATTGTGTAATAAATAATATTTATTTTATTGTGTATTTAACCAAAATTATATTTTATTACACAATAATAACCATAAAATTTAAATGTACAGAAATTAATATATTTTGTTAAAAAAAAAACAAGGAGAAGAAAAATTTTAATTTTATGTATAGGAAAAGATATTAAATATTAAAAAGATTAAATATTAAAAAATATTAAATATTAAATATTAAATATCATTTAATTATGCTACTGTTAAAGAAACTAATTGATTTAAAATTTTATTTATTTCTGTAAGTAGACATCATTATTGAATTAATTTTATGTATAGGAAAAAATATTAAATATTAAAAAATTTAAGAAGAAAAGAGTGAAACAATATGTTACATTACTATTAATTTATGCTCGCCCATCACAGTAGCAACTGTACTTCTCCTATTGCTACAGTATCTTATCACACACCACCTCTCTCTCTTCCTTTTTCGATCCCATTAGGAACTAATTAATGCAGCCCCATATCATTTCAATGTCAGCGCCCCACCATTGCTTCCACCTGAAAGGAAAAAATTCCATGCAAACGCCGATTGATGTCTAAATTCAATTTCGATGCAAATCTCACTAGATGGTCTAGCGAGATTTGTCACGTGTCTCAAACAAATCTCACTAAATTTATTTTTAACATAAAAATTAAATTTTACTCTGCATATGTTAAACTTCTATATCATATTTTGAAAAAAAAATACAATATAAACATTATTAATTTTCTTCCACAATTCATGCAAGTTAAAATTTAAATCTCCAAATCCATTATTAATTTTCTTCCACAATTCATGCAAGTTAAAATTTAAATCTCCAAATCATTACCTGAACTTTTCACAGATCATGATTAACTTTTTTGACATTGTCAAATGAAGTTATGTATTGAACTGGCAAGTGTAATGACTCTCTAATATTTTACGGTACATGGATCCGATTTGCAGTATTTTTTACCATTTGCAAGCGAGGGCATCAACAAGCAGATAGAGCAGGCCATCCTCAGTGCTGGCAGACTGGGCGCCAAGGTCCTTAGCCTTGCTGCATTGAATAAGGCGATTCTAGTACAAATAATTTATTTTAATTTAGGACAATATGATAATGAATTTCAACAGTCTTCCCAAATGTTTCACATGATTTCTAATATGGCAGGCTAGGTGCATACTAAAAAAAAAATGCGTTTCACCTCGAGTCTATTGAACTTTTAAATATTTTTTTTCCATAATAAAAAAATAAGGAAGAAAAATAGAAAGGCATGAGATAAGAAGCTACAGCAGCCAAGTTGGAGCCAAGTCCAACTTCCTTTTTTTGAATACACAGCTAGAATAATCAAAATTAATACTTATGAAAAGAATTTAAACTAGACTCATTTTTTTATGGTCGACAACTTGACCAACTCAAACTCAGGTCATATTATTTTTTTTCTAGAATAAGCTTTAAATGGGTCGTTTGCTTTTAATGAAGGTTGCATCTAGTTCCTACAAATAATGATAATTTGTATCAAACAAATAATCATTATTTTCATAAGTATTAATTTTGTATTTGATGTGTTGAAGTGAAGTGAGTTAAAGAGTCTAATAGAATACAAAATTACATATGGAATATGTAGAAATTGAATGATTGATTTCTTTTCGGCTCACTCCATCTTTATGTACCCACAGTTCAAACTTCAAAACCTTGGTGCAACTAGGGGGTTCCGAATGGCTCTTGGTGGCAAGAGTTCTTATGTAAATAATAATAATAAAAAAAATCTTGGTGCAAAATAGAAGCATTAAGGAAAATGTTGATAATCACTCTACTTTTGCCACGTTAGCTCATGTGTCAAACAATACCTAACTGTGCTTTATCTCATTCCCCATTCTCTAGTCCAGTCATTGCACGCCCACACCTCTATTGAATATATATATAAAATTTATTTTATCATGGTAGAATATATTTTATTTTATCATGTGAATAAAAGAAATAAAATAAAAAACTTTGTCTATCCATAAGATGAACCTATTCTCTAATTTTTATTTTATTTTTTTATTCACATGATAAAATAAAATATTTTACCTATATTTTATCTTATTTATAAAGTTTTAAATTTATTAATAGACAAAAAAAATAAAATATAATATAATTTTGGTAATTATTGTGTAATAAATAATATTTATTTTATTGTGTATTTAACAAAAATTATATTTTATTACACAATAATAACCATAAAATTTAAACGTACAGAAATTAATATATTTTGTTAAAAAAAACAAGGAGAAGAAAAATTTTAATTTTATGTGTAGGAAAAAAATATTAAATATTAAAAAGATTAAATATTAAAAAAATATTTAATATTTAATATTAAAAAAATATTTAATATTTAATATTAAATATCATTTAATTATGAAAGTGTTAAAGAAACTAATTGATTTAAAATTTTATTTATTTCTGTAACTAGACATTATTATTAAATTAATTTTATGCATAGGAAAAAATATTAAATATTAAAAAAATTAAGAAGAAAAGAGTGAAACAATATATTACATGACTATTAATTTATGCTCGCCCATCTACTTCTCCTATTGCTGCAGTATCTTGTCACACACCACCTCTCTCTCTCTTCCTTTTCAAATCCCATTAGGAACTAATTAATACAACCCTATATCATTTCAATGTTAGTGCCCCACCATTGCTTCCACCAGGAAAGGAAAAAATTCTATGCAAACGCTGATTGATGTCTGATTTCAATTCCCATGCAAATCTCACTGGATGGTCTAGCGAAATTGGTCACGTATCCCAAACAAATCTCGCTACTTGGAAATTATTTTGGAAACAAGATTACATCATAATCATTCTGGAAATTATTTTTCCAAAAAAGGTATTATTTAATATATATATATATATATATTTAAAAAAAAAAAGATAAATCAGGAAAAAACTTAGAATAATTATGCATCTCATGTAGACTCAAATATAAAGAATTAAACTGTTTCTATCAAATTTATTTTTAACATAAAAATTGAATTTTTCTCTGCATATGTTAAACTTATATATCATTTAAAAAAAAAAAAACAATATAAATATTATTAATTTTCTTCCACAATTCATGCAAGTTAAAATTTAAATCTCCAAATCATTACCTGAACTTTTCACAGATCATGATTAACTTTTTTGACATTGTCAAATGAAGTTATGTATTGAACTGGCAAGTGTAACGACTCTTTAACATTTTACGGAACATGGATCCGATTTGCAGTATTTTTTACTATTTGCAAGAGAGGGCATCAACAAGCAGGCCATCCTCCTCAGGCCTGACAGACTGGGCCTCAAGGTCCTTAGCCTGGCTGCATTGAATAAAGCAATTCTAGTACAAATGATTTATTTTAAGTTAGGTCAATATGATAATGAATTTCAACAGTCTTCCCAAATGTTTCACATGATTTTTAATATGGCAGGCTTGGTGCATACTAAGAAAAGAATACGTCACACCTCGAGTCTATTGTACTTTTAAATATTTTTTTTTTCATAATAAAAAAATAAGGAAGAAAAATAGAAAGGCATGAGATAAGAAGCTACAGCAGCCAAGTCCAACCTCCTTTTAAAAAAAATACATAATCAATATTTCAGGGACACTGGAATTTACTATCAAGTTTTACATGGACTGAAAAATAGTACATTATTGTATTTATACAACACAAGAATCAAGAAGTAAGAAGCCAACTAAACTAACTATAACCACACTAACTAACTCATCTTCTCCTCTTCTAATTTAACATATGTAGCCTTGGATTTTAACTCTAGTTGTTCAATTCTTGAGGCAACATTCCAACACCCATCCTCAAGATGAACATGTATATTGTGAATGTTCATCTTACAAAAATTATGATGAAAAGGAAGAGAACTGAGAGGTTTTGTAAAAATGTCTGCTAACTGCAATCGGGAAGGACCATGGAACAGTTTTATGATATTTTGTTGTAATTTTTCTCGAATGAGATGATAGTTTATCTCTATATGTCTGGTTCTCTCATGTTGGCCTGGATTAGTAGTAATGGACAAGACTGATTTACTATCGATATAAACCAAAGCTGGCTGCTAATGGTAGGTAATATGCAAATCATGTAGTGCATAAAGAAGCCATTGAATTTCACAAGCTGTCGAAGCAAGGGCCCTGTATTTTGCTTCAACTGAAGACCTGCTGATAGTAGCTTGCTTTTTACTCTTCTAAGAAATTAGTTAATCACCCAAGAAAATAGCAAAACCAGTTACACTCCTTCGAGTGTCAACACACCCTGCCTAGTCACTATTGGAGAAAGCCTTTAGCTGCAGTTCTGAAGAAGTTGAGAAGAATAATCCTTGACTAGGAGTTGCCTTTAAATATTTGAGAACTCGAATGGTAGCTTTGAAATGACTAACTGTTGGTTTTGCTAAAAACTAACTGAGAATGCAAGATCAGGTCGAGTTAAAGTTAAATATAATAACTGCCCAACCAATCTTCTATAGGCTGAAGGATCCTCATACGAATCAGAATCTGAAGCAGTGAGTTTTAAATTTGAATCCATGGGAAAAGCTACTGGTTTTGCACCAAAAACTCGTGCTTGTTCAAGTATGTCAAGAACAAATTTCCTTTGACAAGCAGATATACTAGTTTTAGTTTTGGCTATCTCCAAACCGAGAAAGTATTTGAGTTCCTCCAAATCCTTAATTGTAAACTTGTCATGGAGAAAAGATTTAAGCAACTGTATTTCAATTAAATTGTCATTGGCCAAAAGAATATCATCTACATAGACTAGTAAAGTTATGAAAGATGATTTAAATTTCTTGATAAACAAAGAACAATCAGAGGTACCTTGAGTAAAACCCTAAGCAAGCAATGATGTGGACAATTTAGCAAACCATTGGCTAGATGCTTGCTTCAAACCATATAAACTCTTCAAAAGTTTACAAACTTTATGTTCTCCTTTGACAACCAAACCAGGGGGCAAGTCCATATAAACTTCTTCATGCAGGTTACCATGTAAGAATGCATTGTTAATATCCAACTAGGGAAGATGCCAATTTTTAATAGTAGTAATATCAAGCAATAACCGAATAGAAATTATTTTTGCTACAAAAGAAAAAGTGTCAAAGAAATATAACCCTTCTTGTTGAGTGTAGCCTTTAGCTACTAATCTAATTTTGTACCTCTCAATAGTTCTATCCGCCTTATACTTGATTCGAAATACCCACTTACAACCAATGGTCTGTTTATTTTTAGGAAGAGTAACAAGTTCCCAAGTCTTATTTAATTCTATGGCATTTATTTCATTTTGCATTGTAGCTTGCCTTTCAGGTATTTGAACAACCAATTTGTGAGTTTTGGGTTTTGTGGAAGTTGAAATGGAGACTAGAAAAGCTTTATGAGAAGGAGACAATCGCTTTTCAGAAAGAAAATTAGATATGGGATATAAAATTCCTTTACTAAGAGAACAATCAGCAATAGAAGATGAGGGAGTTGCAAGTGGAACCTAGGAAGCAGTACCACAATAAAAATCCTGCAAGAAGCTTGGTTTTCATGTAATTCTTGAATATTTTCTCAGTTGTGATGAAACAATATTAGGGATTGAATCATTGTTCAAAGATGTTTGATGATTGATGGTTGATTGTGGAGATGATGGAGGAGGTTGATTAGAAGAAATATTAGAAGAATGAAAATAGAAGTATGAGGTAGAAGCTGTTGGAGGGAATAAGAAGGTATGTGTTTCATGATTAGATGGAAAAGCCTTGAAAGGAAAGATATTTTCAGAAAAGATTACATTTCTTGAGATGAAAACCTTATTGGTATTAAGGTCCATTAATTTGTAGCCTTTTATGTCAGAAGGATAACCCAAGAATAAACATTTGGTAGATCTTGGATCAAATTTATGTCTATGAGTTGTGAGTGTTGATGCAAAACAAAGACAATCAAACACTTTGAGGTGACAAAGATTAGGAGGTTTATCAAAAAAGCATTTCGAATGGTGTTTTTTTGTTAAGAATAGGAGTTGGAATTCTGTTTATGATGTGAGTTGTAGCTAATATGTACACACAGTCACTCCAAAAGGTTAAGGACATATTTGCTTGAAACAGTAAGGCCCTGACAATGTTTAATAAATGTTAGTGTTTTCTTTCCACAACTCCATTTTGTTGTGGAGTTTCCACACAACTTCTTTGATGTATAATGCCATGGTCATTATAGAATTGAGTCAAAAGAAATTTAGGACCATTATCTGATCTCACTATTTTATTAGGAACACTAAACTGAGTTACTACCATTGTGCAAAAAATTTTAAGGATAGAAGGAACTTCAGATTTCATCTTGAGCATGATGTGTATAATCATCAACTATAGTAAGAAAATACTTGAAACCAGAATAAGAAATAACATTGAATGGTCCCCATATATCACAATGGATCAAATCAAACTTATTATTTGAACTGGATTGAGATACAGGAAATGAAAGCTTTCTTTGTTTTGCCAAATGACATACATCCTAAACATGTGTGGTATTGAAAGATATGGATGACTCCAGTTGTTTAAGATAAGGTAACCTTGAGTTAGAAACCTGGCCAAGTCTGTAATGCTAAGTATCTAATTGAGTTTAGGTAATGGCTGAAGCCAAGGATGAAGAATGAAACTTGGTTTGGTTGTGAGTAGCAACCTTTGAAGGAACATGAGATAGGTGGTACAGTCCATGTTTCTCAAATGCAATCTCAATCATCTTCTTTGTTGACTGGTCCTGTAGAAGGTAGTAGGAGTCAAAGAAAGAAACACAAATGTTAGATTGCTTTGTCAATTTAGAAATAGATAGTAAATTGAATGAAAAACTTGGAACCATAACACATCATATAAAGATAGCATGTTTGGAATACAAATACTGCCAATGTGTGAAGCTGGAACAGAGTTCCCATTTGGAAAATTTATGGAGGTGTTGATTAGTGTAGGTGGAGAAGAGTATAAGTGGTGAACATATCATGTGGTCTGTTGCTCCTATATCCAGAATCCATGAGTATACATCCTGTAGGGATGAAGAAGCAGAATAGCAAAGATTTGAAGGTATACCAGAAAATTGAGAAGTAACAATGTTGACAGCTGGGGAAGATGTTTGGGTAGATATTGGAGATGAAGTAGAGTTTGCAAGTGCTAGCAATTTATTGAATTCCTCAGAAGTAAAAGAAAACTTTTGATTCTTGTTACTCTATTGAATAAAGACCTTGGAAGTTGACATAGCAGCTTGTGCAGTGGGTGGTTTCCTTTTTCCTTTTGGTCCAGTCTAGCCAGGAGGGTAACCATGAAGATGAAAACATTTTTCTATTGTATGTCCATTGTATCCATAGTGTGTGCAGTACAGAGAAGATCTCTTTTGTTTATCTTTTGAAAATTTCGAAGGAACAGAAGGTTGGATGTTTTGTTTGGCAATCAAAGCATGAGTTTCATTACTGACAACATTATTTAGTTGTCTCTGACTTTCCTCTTGAAGTAGTAAAGAAAATACTTTGGCCATACTTGGTAATGGTGAAACCATAAGCAATTGGCTTCAAATTGGAGCGTAGGAATCATTCAGGCCAAATGAAAAACTTTAACACATAATCAGATTTTTGTCTAACCAGCAAAAAATCAAACAGGTTGCAGGCACAAGTTGCCATCTTGCTACAATTACAGGTTGGGAATGGTCGGTAGTTAACATACTCGTCCCATAATGATTTGAAGGAATTAAAATACTCAGTAATTGATAAAGTGCCCTGAGTAATAGAACTTAAAGATTTTTCAAGATGGAAAACTCTCAAACCATCGTTTCTTAAGTATTTTGTTTTCAGCTCATTCCAAAGATCAACAACAGATGTAACATAAAGAAGACTATTCCTTATTTTCTTGGAAATGGAATTCATTAACCATGAGAGAATTAGATTATTTGCACGCAGCCATGCAGTATGGAGAGGACACTGATTTACAGGAGGAGCAAGGATTGAACGATCAATGAATGCTACTTTATTTTTGAATGTTAGAGCAATGGTGATTGATCAACTCCATGCGATATAATTATCACCATAAAAGATCTTAGAAACGAGTAATGCACCTTGATTATCACTTGGATGCAAGTAGTATGGACTGGATGAATTATCCGAAGGGTTGATCATGCGATGAGAAGTATGAGAGCTGGTAGAATTTTCAGTAGAAGTCATTTCTGGAATTTCTCCAAGAAATGCAAGAAAATAAAATTTGCAAAACAAAATCTTTCCTTATAAAGACCAGAGACAAGGCCAATTCAATATTCACTTGGGGTATGCAACTCGATACAAGAACAATGTTGAGAAGTGTCTTTCATTTTGTAGAAAAATTGAATGCTAAACCATCATCTTCTCTATTCAGCTTTAGACCGCTGTGAATATTCGCACTGAACATAATTTGGAGTTGCAGGCATGGCTAATGCAAAGGCTATGGAGAGATTGCTAAAGAGAAGAAAAACATAGCTCCCATGGTTTTCTTGAAACTGAAAAAAAAAAAAAAAAAATGCAGAAGGCAAGTGTAGCTCTGATACCATGTCAAGTTTTACATGAATTGAAAAATATTTTTCTATATCTCAACTATAGAGTACATGATTGTATTTATACAATACAAGAATCAAGAAGTAAGAAGCTAATTAACTTAACTAACTATAACCACACTAACTAACTCATCTTCTCCTCTTCTAATTTAACATGTGTAGCCTTGGATTTCAGCTCAAGTTGTTCAATCCTTGACGCAATATTCCAACATTTACCCCTTATTTTAACCATGTTTAAATTCAAACTTCGTTTTCATTAACTATTTTGGTTTGCATCAATCAATTCAGCATATTTGGTTTTATCCATCCGGTCAACTGATCAAGCTAGGAAAATTCAACATATTTTTTAAAATTTTGTATCCTGGCCACTCGTGCAAGACCTGTCCCACGTGATGAGTATGTAATAGGCACCATGTATATGATTGGGGTGTTATCCCCCGTCCACCCATGCTAAGGGTGGGATAGATGCCTAGCACCCCTCTTTGCTTGCTAGTTAGCTTAATCACGCGTGAAATAATTAAGCAGCAGTACTGTATGTGGCAGCTGTTCAGCCAAGTCCTACTCTCTTTAAAGCTCAAAATTTCATTTCTATGCATGCTATTCACTCCCAGCTTAGCTCTCAAACTAATTAACTTGCCAAAAGATCAAACTATAGATATACAGCTGATCAAATGGAAGTAAAAGCCTTTTCGCTCTCCCCCTTGTGTTCCCTTGGAAGAAGCACTCGTCCTGATGAGGTCTTCTTGGGATGGCAAGTGGGAGGTAGAAGGAGATCAATTAGCAATCAGTTAGAGCAATCTAAGCTTCCCCATGTCGTTTCTACTGTCTCCAAGTTCAAAGGGTTGCAGGCTGATCCTGAACGCCGATCCGCCCATTATCATCCTAGCATTTGGGACCCCAAGCTCATCGACTCATTCACCACACCCTTTTCTGTAAGTCCAGCCCCCTAGCTTACTGTCGCATTATCTTCATGTGCACGTCTTTTGTAACGGTGTTTGAGACCTTACTTTGATATATCAAAAGTATTACCTTAATTCCAAAGTCGTTGCAACCTCCGAAACTCAAAATTTAGTGTTTACTAATCAAGAAAACATTATAATTGGTTAACCTGGATTGGTGGCCTTTCTTATATTGTGTGAACTTTATTAATATATAGTTAGCTTTGTCTGTTGCAGTATGAGCTCTATGCCATTCAACTAGAAAATTTGAAGGAAAAAACTAGAAGGTTATTGAATTCCTCTGAAGACCACTCAGCCCTATTAAAGCTGGTTGATTCCATGCAGCGTTTGGGAGTGGACTACCATTTTGAAGAAGAGATCAAGGGGATTATGGAACTTGTTCATTCCAGTGTAATCACCGGGGACGATGATCTTTACACTACTGCGTTGCGATTTCGCCTTCAACGACAATATGGTTATCCTGTTAGCTCAGGTGGGTTGTACATCAAATTTCATATTTCGGTCGGAGAAATACTATTGCACAAGCTCTTGGAAGTTTTATTAAATTACGCTTCACTTTCTAAAGTAAATTGTACCGGTTTAGTTATATATACTCTTTATCCTGTTTTCTTTTTTTCTTTTTTTTTTTTCAAAAACCGCCATGGATTTTCAAACAGTTTGACCCTTGGATGATTTTGAAACATGCTTGCAGACGTGTTTGACAAATTCAGAAACAAGGATGGTGGATTCATGGACAGCTTAAGCCATGACTTGAAGGGCATTTTGAGTTTATATGAAGCTTCCTACCTTGGAATGCCTGGGGAAGATGATAGCTTAGAAGAAGCAAAAAAATTCAGCATTAAATATCTAAAATCGGCTGTGGAGAATTTGGAGTGTGATAGTATTATAGCAAAACAAGTGCAACTGTCACTGGAAATTCCTCTACACTGGAAGATGCCCAGGCTAGAGGCGCGAAACTTCATTGACATCTACCAAAGGGATGACACAAGGAGTTCAGTTTTGCTAGAATTCGCCATATTGGATTACAATATTGTGCAGTCTGTGTATCAGAAAGAGCTGAAGGAGTTATCTAGGTAAGTTTCACCAATTTCTAAATCCAAAAGTTGAAGAAAAATAATACTGTTTAAATTAATTGGGTAAATTAATTGAGAGTTAATATAGAATGAAACTAGATTAATCAATACTGAGTTATGGTTAGTTCTAGCTAGATTTGATGATGAATGATGGATCAGGTGGTGGAGGGACTTGGGCTTTAAAGAGAAGCTGAGCTTTTCCCGGGACAGATTGATGGAAAATTACTTGTGGGCAGTTGGGATTTGTTTGGAGCCTCATATGTCCAAATGCAGAAAAGCCCTCACTAGAATGGTTTGCATATTATCGGCAATTGACGATGTTTACGACATATATGGATCGCTGGATGAACTTGTTCGCTTTACAAATGCTGTGGATCGGTATGTATTTATCACATGATCTGATAATAAACTGCAGATTGCAATTAGTTTTGATCAAAATTCAAACAATATGTATAGATCTACATATATATATATGGAATCAGCTAATCATCTTGAAGCTAACCTGCTAAATTTCCTGATTACTATGCGTGGGTGAAAATTAAATTCAGGTGGGAGATAGAAGCAATGGAGGGGCTGCCAGAGTACATGAAGATATGCTACTTGGCCACGTTTAACTTTGGGAATGAAATGGTCTATGATGCCCTAAAAGATTATGGTCTAAACATTCAACCCTACATCAAGGAAGAGGTAATTAAGCTCAGGCTTGCATATATACAACCAACGGATCTTCTTCTTTTTTTCTTTTCTGTCTTCTCTTTCTTAATTATTTACTTTCACGGGGTTAATTTGGTGAGTCTCCTTGGCAAATACAGTACATTAAATTTGTTGGAAGAGTTAATCAATGGTAGCAGCCGACCTTCATATATGTGAGTGGGGGAAAGTATTCCAATTTAAATTTTTAATAAATTAAGGAGATGCTTCCACTAAAAGATATTCAGTTCTAACTTTTTGGTACGTTTGTCCCCATTCTTAATTTCGACAGTAGGAAGGCAATTGGGCACCTGAAAACAAATGTCAATGAACATGGCAGCTTGCATATTTCAAACAATCAAACATTTATTTTTTAGCATGACAGACTTTCCTGCCTTAAACCTCCTCTGCATTTTGTCAGCATATACTAATACTTGCCTGTGATTCACATTTTTAAATTTATTATTATTATTTTTTAAAAAAAAGAACAGTTCAAAGAACGTTATAAACATTATTTTAATTTTTTTTTACATTTTAATTTTTTTTTTTGTTTTTAAGAAAAAAAATTAGGGAGCTAAGACAATGTGTAAAAGTTATAAAAATTTGTATAAATTAATAAATAAGATTGAAGAAAAAAAAAAGGTGATTAGTATGAAAATTGCCTAAACTTTTCTTAAATTATAGAAGAGATATGTGGAAAAAGTGAATCGGCATTGGCACTCTAAAAAGTACTACTCAAACTCCCATTTAATTTTCATATTTACGACAATTTTACTTATTGACTTTGAATTCGAAAGTGAAAAAACAAAACAAGAGAAGACACATTTAACATTTATTGAAAAAATTAAGTCTCTCATGATTACCCTGAAATAGATAACATTTCTCTTTTTACAATAGCAAATATTTATTTTCAACTATGCATTGAGCTATTTCTTATCAATTAATTAACTTATGCTGAACAAATTAACATTTTGCAGTGGTCAAATCTGTGTAGAGCCTATTTAGTGGAGGCAAGGTGGTTTTACAATGGGTACAAGCCCACAGTGAGAGAGTACTTAAGCAATGCATGGACTTCGGTGGGTGGTCCTATAGCCATGGTCCATGCCCGTTTCCTACAGGGTTGCACCCCGACAAAGGATTTTCTCCATGCCTGCGATCGCGCCTCTGACCTAATCTATTGGTCCTCTCTCATCACTCGCCTCTCCGATGATTTGGGAACTTCTAAGGTACTTGGTTATTATTATTATTGCAATAGTGCTCAGTCCTACTGCTAGCTGATGGAATTCGAATTTGAATATTCATTATTTAAGACACAAATATCAAATATTTTTGAAGGATATGCTAATTAAAGGATTATACTTAAAAGAAATTCTCCCTTTAGTATCATCTTTCAAAAAATAACTATCATGATTACTCCAAAATACTCATTTAATTATTCACAACTATCCAAAATGCTTTTACCATAATGTCAAATTTATCATTATAAATACTCATAATTAATTATGATTTAAAATGTCCTAAAATACGCTTATAACTTTCTACAACTATTTGAAAATGTTCTTATACTATTAAATATTTTATAGTTTTGTTTATAATTTTTTTAAATAAAATTTAAAAATAGAGAGCCTTGGAGCCCGCACATAGTGCCTATCCATGGATAATTATTATTAAATTAAAATATATATTTTTTATTTAGCCGACTCCACTTAGTGGGACTAAGGCTTGATTTTGTTTGTATATTTATTTTTTTATTCTTTTCAGGGAAAAGTACAGGGTATCTATCAATCTAAATAATATTAATTAATTAGAGAAAAATAAAAAATAAACACTAGTGAGTATGATCACAGCCTATTGATCTTAGAATTTTAAAATCAATTAATTCTATGCTTGGAAAGTATTTGGATTTAAATTTGTATTGAATTTATATAAAATAGATAATAAAATTATATTAAAATTTGTCCAAATCCATTCAAATTCAAATATAACATATGAAATTCATGCTCCCAATTATAGCATAAGAGAATTGAGTATTATTCCTACGAACTAAGTATAAAGTGTGCATGCATGGCAAAAGATTCCAATAAATTAGAATATCATCTCTTATATTTTCATATGTTCATTTTTTTTTTTTTTACTTTCTAATATGTTGAAGGATGAGATAATGAGAGGAGATGTATTAAAATCCATCCAATGCTACATGATGGAGGAAGGCATAACAGAAGAAGAGGCACGAGAACGTGTGAAAGCCCTAATACACCACTCATGGAAGAAGATGAATAAGGAGATCACTGCAAAAACCTCTCTCCCGAAAGTCACGATGAAACTTTCCCTAAACATGGCACGAACTGCACAATGCATCTTTCAACATGGAGACGGCATCGGTACATCCAATGGAGTCACCAAAGATCGCCTGATCTCCTTAATTGTCAAGCCCATCCAAACAAACCTCAATCCCTAAATTAACCTTAAATGTCAAAGTTTGCTAAGTTCAAACTACAAAAATATATATATATATATATATATATATATATATATACCATTAATAATTGATTAATTAAGGCGACAATAAATAACATATAATATTTGTTCTCCTTTATTATTTTTCTAGAGGGTAGATCTGTCATTTCAGAAAATGTACATTGTAAATTGGAGGCTAGCTAGCTAGCTCCTAGCTGTAAAGTGAGGTAGCTAGAGGGGATCGAGGAGCGATGGTAATTTCATCCATTAAAAATAAGAAAATTGTACCTTGAAAGAGATGAGATGAGTTTATAAATCAAGGATGGCCTTTGTGGCGTGCGTCTTCTTCCTCAGCCTTAGCGGCCCTGGCGGAGACGTGAAACACGAGGCTGGAGAGAGCATGAAAGAAGCACGAGATGCCTCCGTAAGACAGGAAATGGCGTGCTGCGAAACCCATGTCGCACTCAGCACTTGATCCTTGGTTGTGTAATGCGCCAGCCACAAGCAATCCCCCTCCTATCACCACTATTATCCTGCATTTAATTAAATACTTAATGATTTAATCATGATTCACATCATATAACACATGTACCAAGGCTTTCTCACAATTATTCGTATAAACTCACGGCTGCCAGAATTAACTAAAATAGTTTTGAATTTATATATATATATATATACCAAGAGGCTAAGAGGCCTGCGGCTGCACACAGCCTGCTGGGTGATGCTTCCAGGCACTCCTCCTGAGAACGAATGCAGACGCACCCACCAAAGAAGTTGGCGAAATGGGCCAGGGTGAGAAGGCCCGCTGCACCCAAGCCCATCAGGAAAGCTTCATGGCTGGGCTTTTTTCTACACTCGAATATGAACACACCCACATGCTTCACCTGATCAAATATATATAATAAATTAATTAATTCCAACTTATATTAATTATATTACTCAAATGAAGTAGTAACATTAATTGACATATATGTGTGTGTGTGTGTGTGTGTGTGTGTGTGAGAGAGAGAGAGAGAGAGAGAGAGCCTTGTCTTGAGCAGTCTGAGCTTGGAGGCCTAGATATCCTGCTCCTGCGTCAATGGCAGCGATCAACACACAAATAAGAACTACACTTGCTTTGCCCATGTGCCTCTCTCTCTCTCTCTCACACACACACACACACAGAGCCAGCGGAGATGGAGAGTGTGTTGAGTGGAAAGCTTTTAGGGAGGATGAACGTGTGGGAATATATAGAAGACTCGAAGAGAGTAAAGTAGAGACTGTGAGTGGGAATTAGCTGGGAGGACGAGCAGGGAAAGCCCCTTTTGTCAACGCGCCCTGATTCAAATTTCTGTTCTTTTTCTCTTTTCTAGCGCTTTTGTGTCTCTTTCCTTCGTTTTCTTGATTTACCTTGGATACCTGTAAATGATACGATGGATGGGGTCCAACTCCAAGCAAAGTAGCCGACTAGCCAAGTCTAGGCTGGCTAGTGATAAGATCCTAAGATTTTGCTTTAAAAAAAATTGAGGGAAAAATAAAAAGCTCAAAAAACATGTAATTTTCTTCAAAATTTATAAAATGAAAAAGAAAAAGAAAAAGAAAAAGAAAAGAACCTCTCTTTAAGGAGTTTTTTTCCTTTTTAATTTTATTATTTAATAAAATATTAAATAATAATTTGTTTTGAAAAAAAATTTTCATTTTAAGGCTTACGTAATCTCATAGGATAGTGGTACGAGTTTTAAACGAATCTCGCCGAATGGTCCTGGAGATTTAAACGGGAAGGGGACTCGCATGGTCGCTAAATCTCGTAGACCAACTTGCGAGATTTGCATGGACATTTACGTGCACGTTGCGTACTTGCTGGCGATCTCTGCTGCTACTTCGTTTGTTTCGTCTTTGACGGGGGATAGCAATGTTAAGAGGGCGCAGGTGTTGTTGCCACAAGCGGAGGCGGGGGCGTCGTAGCAATTGGAGCAGGCGAGGGAGTGGAGGAAGGCGCAGAGGGAGGAGTTGCAGGGGACGTGGCGGTAGGTGGAGGACCGGTAGCTTTTCTGGCAGTCCACCCAATGAGAAGGGCAGTTCCTGTTTGCAAAGAAAGTGCAGAAGAGGAGGCAGAGAAGAAGAAGAAGAAGAAGAAGAATGAAATTATAAAATAAAAAAAAAAGTTAAAAAAAAGATATATGAAAACTTTGTTTATCTCTCTGCACAGTAATAAAAATCAAATGGTTTCAGTTCATCTGTTTTGAAAAGCACAAAAATTGTTTTCAATTGAGCAACGATCGGTTTAAAAATTCAAAAACTCGAAAAAGATCCAAATCAAATTAAAGAAATTCACCTTGCTATGCTTATGTATTGTTCACGGAGATAAGTTAAACTGGGGGAAAAAGTTTAAAAGATACCTCACGCACACTTGTACTGAAAGAGGTGACATTTTGATTCTATGAGTATGTCTACTCCAAAAGAAGGCCCTTCTAGATAAAATACAATCCTTTTAGGCACCTTTGACAAGGAGAATGTGGCTTACAACTTCTCCTAACTCTCCTTTGATACAAAAGTTCTGCACAGGGTAACTGGTGTTAAAATACTTATCTTTCTTCGAAAAATAGACTCTGGAACTACAATAGAGAAACAAAATCTGCCACCTTCCAATGTCCAGTGCCAACCCCGACATGCTCCACACCTTCGTGCCTTTTCCCCGCATTGATTTGAGGTAATCATTTGACCAAGCATGTAGTGTCCATTGATCCTATTTCAACAATACAATGAGTCAAGCATTTCAACAAACAGATGGTAGGCAGCACATTTTAACACTTTTAATGATTTTGTTCCCTTATGATTTCATACTCAAAATGGGGAAAAGAAAAAATCAAACGAGATAGGGAGAGATAAGGGATAGACCTGAGTAGTTAGCCGCATGCACGCTAGATTGCCAGAGATCCATCATCCATTTTTGGGTGATTTCAGGCTTGCGTGAAATGAAAGCCCAGAGCGCTTGTGAATGTCGTGGGTCTTCGGCGAGACCCCGAAGCACTTAATGCCGGAAAAACAGAGAAGGAATAATTTTTTTCAAACAAAGTAAGCAACATGGAGCAGCCACTTCCAAACGAAGTAGCAGCACAGATCGCCGGCGAATACGCAACATGCAAGTAAAGTGCATACAAATATGGCAGATTGGTCCTACAAGATTTAGCTGTCGTCAGCACACAAATCTCCTTACCGTTTAAATCTCGCAGGTCCTACGAGATTTGTTTAAAACTCCATCTTGCGAGATTATTAAGCCTTAAAATGAGAATTTTTTATTATTTAATATTTTATTAAATAATGAAATTAAAAAGATTTGTTTAAAACTCCATCTTGCGAGATTATTAAGCCTTAAAATGAGAATTTTTTATTATTTAATATTTTATTAAATAATGAAATTAAAAAGGAAAAAAACTCTCTTTAACGCTTTAAAATTTTCATTTATCATTTATTGAAGTTTTAAAAATGACACAAATCTCCCTTAAAATTTGTCAAATAGACATAAACATTCCTTAAAAGATGACTTGGAAAATATAAGGAAACATTTGTGTTTTTTTTTTTTCTTTTTTTGATAAATTTTAGGAAAGGTATTTGGAATTTTTTAAATTTCAGGAAAGATTTCTCAAATTTTTGAACCTTTAGGAGATATCAATGTCTTTTTTTCGAACTTTAAGGGAGGTAAATATCTTTTCACCAAAAGAAAAATAGTAAGAAAAACCATGGTTAGTTATTTCAAGAAAATTTGTCTCTAAATTAATCAAAAGTTATGAATTATGTTATTACTTAGATAAAAAAAATCTTAAAGTTCTATCTATATAGTGTGCGAAACCTTAGTCCTATTAGAAATACAAATATCCCAATCCAAGTTCTTCATGAACTTAATTCTAATTGATTTGGGAATCCCTACACATTAAGGGTCTATTTGGTCAAAAATTTTGCTTGAGAAAAGGAAAAAAAGAATAATAAGGAGAAAAAATATCTTTTTATTGTGTTTTCCATCTATAAGAAATACTACTAAAAGTAAAAGTTTGATTTAATACAATTAAAAATTAAGAAAATCAAATATTAATGATTTGTAAAATCAAAAGACTACAACCAAAAATGATATTTTAGGAGGAAAACTTTTGCTCCTAAATATGTAATTTCCACTGCGTTCTTAGGTGTGTGAATTTTTTCAAGTATAAGTTCACCTAAAGAAATCAATTCCCGGATCCTATGGAACCTTACATTTATATATTTGGTTCTAGTATGATACACTTGATTCTTTGCCAAATAGATGATATTCTAACTGTCACAACGCATATCTACCTTACTGTATGCCCAACTCCTTAACTAAACCAGTAAGCGATATCACTTCCTTTGCAGTTTCCGCAACTGCCATGTATTCAGACTCAGTTGTAGACAATGCCACTAAGGATTGTACCATGGACCTCTAACAACTATGTCCTCCCACAAGGGTGAATACATACCCCGTTGTAGATCTTCTGTCATCCATATCTCCTGCATAATCAGCGTCAACAAACCCCACAACTGATAGATTACTATATTGCTTAACGAACATAATGTCATAATTAGAAGTACACTATAAGTATCTATAAATCCATTTAACGACTTCCCAATGATGTCTACCTGGTTAGAAAGAAACTTACTCACTACACTTATAGCATGTGCCAAGTCTGGTTTGGTACACACCATAATATACATTAAACTCCCAACAACATTAGCATAGGAGACTTTTGACATGTCCCAGATTTCATCATCCGTCATTGGGCATTTAGCGGTCAAAAATTTAAAGTGATTCGCTAGAGGTGTACATACCATTTTTGCTTCAGCCATGCTAAATCTTTCTATTGGTAATTTCGCTCAACTTGAACACATGCAATAGAAGCACACAATCAAAACACGAACACCAACAATCACTAGTTCAATCACTCGATGATTAAATATACTAAAGAAGCAAGCAATCAATAAGAAGAAGAAGTAAAACCAAAACTAGAACACACAAGATTTATGTGGTTTGGCAATAGCCTACGTTCACGAGAGCAGCATGTTAGTTTTCACTTGATCAATGAAGCTTACAAGCCTTATAAAGCTTGAACCAAGCTTAATCCCATCTAGGCTTACATAATATTGTGTATATAACAATCTAATGCATACAAAGAGTTCTAGTATATCTAAACTACATCTGTATCTATCCCCTCGAAAAAATCCTCCAAATAAGCCTAATCTACAAGCCCCTAATTTGAAAATACGTAATTTGCACCGACAGAAACCATCAACGATTTGACCAAACTATCGACGGTTTGAAGCAGAAGAAAACTCTTTGTTGCTACTATTTAAAATCGTCAATGGTTAGGCCCCATTTGCCCTCTGTGACTGCACCTTGCTTCTGTCCCTTTGTCCCTTATGTCACGTAACTTTATCCAATACATATGATCCGTTCTGAATATGAGTCATATCCCCAACACTCTCCACCTTGGTGAATATTCACCCCCTTAGAAATCTGAAAGCATAACTGCTACTCAACTCATGCCTGTAGATTGGGACCCGCCTCCCCTTAAACACTTGGAGACGTAAACCAAGTCCACGCCACGCTTGAACTTGACTGTGGTAAGAAGAACTCCACCTAAATGAACAACCAGCTCCTTGAACGATCCTTTGAACAACAATACTACCTTGGAAGTCTCCACCTCTATTAAGAACTCTGCTCCAGTTGTAACCAATGCACCCTGAGACTGTACCTCATACTTCCAACAATTAAGCCTTCCCACAATGTACCTCGTTGCATGCCTTCTGTCATCTAAGTCCCCTGTGTAGCCTCCATCTGTGAACCTCACAGCTTACTAAACCCTCTGTTGCCCGCCGAAGTACTCAACTACACTCGCATAGGAAACCTTCCACACGAGCCAAACATCATCATCCATCCTCAAGTATTAAGCGGTAAACTGTTTACTTAGATTCAACAAGGATGTACCGGTGACCGGTTTAACATCAACCATGCTAAACCTCACCAACACGTGATCCCCAAAACCAACCTTGAGATAACCACAATCTCTATGTAGTTTTTTCCATATAGCCGCCTTGAGATAACATGTAGAGAGCCGAACCAGGAAAATAAGGAAATTAAATAGGAAAGGAAAAAGGGGATTTTTAGTAGGCTTCATCGATGAACACCAGGCTTTCGTTGATGAAGGCCCTTCTAAGGTTCGTCACTGAAATTCGGAGCTTTGTCGATGAAGAGATCCAGAACGTCCAAAAAATATCAGATTTAGGGTTCGTCGACGAGGCCCTTCCTTCATCGACAAATGAATTTGTGTGGCTCGTCGATGAAGGCGCCATTTATCTATGAATTTGACCTGGTCAAGGGGTTTATAAATAGAAATTTTGTTTGCTTTTTCATTAAGAAACATAATTTCTCTCTCTCACTCACTCACTCTCTCTCTCTCTCTCTCTAACCCACGCCCACACTCTCTCTCTTTACGATTTATGGCCACTCGTTACCAAATTCAATGATCGGAAGTTACTATGAGGGTTTAGGGGAGATTCTCTACAAGTCTAGCGAAATAGATTTTTGATATGAGCTTTTCGGGCATTACTCCAAAAATTAGGGTAAGTAGGTTATTTTAAGGCTTTATGGTTGTTGTGAACTATAAGAAGGCCTAGGAAATGATTAATGGTTGCTGATCTAGAGTTTGTGTTGATTTATTTGGGAAAAATGTGGTTTCGCGATTTTGAACTGCAAATGCCGTAGGGCATGGAGTTTGGGGTTCTAGTGGGTTTTCTTGTAAACCAGGTAAAGGGATTTGTTTTACATCAGTTACTTTTGAAATATGAATCGGTTAAACTGTATTTCATGGTTTCAATAAAATTAGGGTTTTGGGGTTTAGTCTCCATTTTTCTTTAAACTTATATATTCTTATTATATTAAAGGTTGGAGATGCTTGAACCCTTGTTTTTGAATTAAATGATATTTACCGAACCATATATTATATTATAGCATATATAATCAAATGAGTATGACATGAGATGGTAATGGTGAATGAACTGAACTAGTGAAATATCTGTATGAGATATGGGAACTGGAGTTCCAAATTATTTTCAGGAATTGTGGAAAATGAGATGCCGGTTTAAGACCGAGGGCTGTGAATGTCTGGTAATGCTGATGAATGAATGAGTTTGTGAAAAATACTAGAATTGCTTAAATGCTTTATTGAATGGAAATAGGTTACTGTGCTTTTGTTATAAATTGTATATATGATGTATAAACCACCCGAGGAACTGATTACTATGGAAGCACGATACCATTGCTAGTGGGTGATACAGTGCAACCATGCCTAATTGGTAAGGCTGGGTATCTGAAAAGTTGATTGGTCACTGGCTTTGGTGTTTGATCCAGGGTGGGATTGACCAAAACAGACTTGTAACATTGAAGTGATTAGACTGGTGGGCTGCTAGAACTAGATTGGGTCTACGGACCACACAACTTGTACCATGGGGGAAGTAAATGGTGTTTGTGTGGTGTTCCTAGGCAGGGAGGAGTTTGATATGTATATACATGATTTAAAAATACAATGGGCAGAGTTATAGCTTTGAGTACCAAGCCGAGGGATTTTACAGTGTATGAGCTTGTATCCTATCCCAACCTCGTGAACTCTCGCTTGTAATAAGCCACACTATCTTTTGTAGGAATTATATATATATCTTCTATATTATAGGGTTGAGAATGTTTTAATTGCGTAATTCATTTCAGTTAAACTTACTATTGTTTTCTAATGGAATTAACTCATATGATCACACACTGATGTAGTTAGACCCACCTTATAGAGAAGTGTCTCATCCCAATATACAAATCTTGTTTCAAGTTCTACAGGAAACTAGACCTAGCGTTCTAGTGGGTTCTGGAGCGTAGTGTTGTCCTTTTTTGTAAGTACTCGTGTAAGTACTGGACTATGGTTAGGTTATCTTTTTGGGGTTGTAATAGAAACATTGGAAGTGTTTATGTAATAGTAATGACTTAGAACTCTGGTATGGTATTTTGAAGATTGAAACTTTTCCACTGCTTTATTGTATGTTGTTTATAGATAGGCCAACCGTGAACTCTTCGAGGTTGGACCCTCTTATTAATGGTATCAAAGAGTATTTTATTTTATGTTATGTTTTCTAGCACTCTGGGTCCACGTGGTGGGTTAGGGCATTACAGTTATTATCAGATCTAACTAGGTTGTTAGGTCTTGTAGACTTGGTTCGATGAGGTTAAGAGGTCATACCATAGTATAGGAAGATAGGAACGGGTAGAATAGGAATGTTGAGTTTTGCTTCGTAAGCCTAGAGATAGAAATCCATTAGAAGACTTCTATGTTTTTCTAGATCAGTCGACGGGTTCATAAAATCACGACAATCCATTGATGATTTTGTTTCCGAGTAGAGGGACGAAACTTGAGCTAGAATTAAAGTATTAAGCTAGTAGAGTACGTCGTCATTAGGGACAATAGGTTATTTAAGTAAGTCTTATGGTATTATAATAGTAGCAGATATATTAGGTACTAAGATTCAAAACAGTTTTCTTAATTATCTCTTCAGGATGGAGTTCAGGGATAATACTGCCAACACTAGAGGCAGTAGCAGCGAGGGAGCTGCCCATAAGGGTGGTAGTGACTCTATAGTAGTGTTTCGGGACTTTGCCCAGAAGTTTATAGTGGAAGTTATGCGGAATGCTAGGAGGCAAGACCATCCCACGGCTGAGCTAGGAGGTTCCATCGATCAGCTTACTCCGATTGAAGCCTCCTGCCTTTGCAAGGAGTACAGACCCAATTCGAGCAGAGAATTGGATTCGAGAGATCGAGAAGATCTTAACTGTTCTCTGTTACATTGACAAGCAGAAGGTGCTCTATGCGACATTCAAGTTGATTGGAGAAGCTAAGAAATGGTGGGAATCAGTGAAGCTACTTGAGGCACATAGATTAGTGCCGGTGGTGATGACATGGGGCCATTTTAGAAAGGTGTTCTTTAAGCTGTACTTTCCAGCCACGGTCAGGAATGCGAAGATGGAGGAGTTTATGATCCCAATTAAGGGGCAGCTGATGGTGTAGCAATACGCCGCTAGATTCATGGAGCTGTCTTGCTTTGCTCCGTTTATGGTACCAGATAAGGCGTAGAAAGCTTGGAAGTTTGAGAGGGGTTTGAAAAAGGAGATCTTGAAGCAGACAGCAATACTACAGATTCAGGACTTTGCTACACTATTGGATAAGGCCACCGTGGCAGAGGAGGGCCTACATGAGGATACAAAGGTTCAGATTCCGAAGAAGAGGTCAACACCTTTCAGTTTGTATTCAGGTGCAAGGCAGGGTTCTTGGAGGAAGTATGGGCACGGTAGAGGCCAACATTAGGATACGAGTGCTAGGGCACTTCAGGGCACCACATCACACCCTATTTGCCCTAGGTGTCGCAAGTGGCATTCATGAGAATGCAAGGTCAGACCAAGTGACTACTACTAGTGTGGTCATCCCGAATATAAGATGCGAGAGTGTCATGCGCCGTCAAATTTCCCACCTTCATAGCAGCAACATCGGGGTGGTAGCCAGGTACCACATGTCACGCCCCGAACCCGAAGATGGGATCCAAGGTGTGATTTAGTAACCTAAGCTGTCCTTGTATCATACAACATCCGTGATATTACACAATATAAGGGTTCGACCCCGTAGGGTTCACGTATACGCTCTCCATCATCACATACACAATATATACGTAGCGAAAAAATTCAACCTAATACATTCATAAAATCATACCAGAGTCTATACAACATTAGGATCTAGTAACATAACACAAAACATAATCCTAGGGTATCTACATAACCCAAAACGACAACCCGACCATAGTACAGTACATAAACAAGTACTAGATAGCTAACTAATAACCACGCTCCCAAAAGGTTAGGACGCTAGTGTTGGCTACTCGAAAGACCTGAAAAATATTTGTATGATAGGGGTGAGACACCTCTCAGTAAGGGAGAAACATGTTATATTAGTGTATGGCACATGAGTGTTATTTCAATAGTAAAACATAAACATTTCACAATTCCAGTGTTTTCATAAAAACAATTCCAGTATACATTTCAAGAAGCACCTCGATCTAGTATCTTTATACTTTTCGGCCTAAGCCGGCCACACGACATGGCGCCGCTAGTAACCTGGCATAGCCTAAGCCCCATGACGTTCAACCAGTGCAAACATGGTACAAACTCATACCCTTCGGTGACCAACCAGAATCATAGGTGGCATTGCACACCCTCGGCCTCAAGCTGGATATCTGAGCCTACGGTAGTTAACCGACTCAGTCGCCTATGGTATTATTCTAGCATGCCTCATATCTCAGCTTTCGATTGTTAACCAGCACGCTTCGATTGTCCTAGGCCTTCCATTTTATACCGACTCGGCATTTTCACAAAAGCTAGAACATTTTGGAACTCACGTTCCTATATCTTATTTCAATTACTCACAGCCTACAGAAGTTAACCGACATGCTTTTTCACAAAATACATCATTCATAGCCTATTGTAGTTAACCGACACGCTTTTTCACAAAACATATCATTCAATATATATCAACTCATTCCACACTTATTTGGGTAAACAAACAATCTCATATCAGGTATTCCAAAAATAAAATTTAAAACAATCAAAGGTACGGTCATCTCTATATTACAGTTTAACCAAATATATAGTTTTCCAACAGAAACAGAGATGATACCCGAAAACCCCCAATTTCCCAAAAATTGTGAACCCGAAAATCCTGTCATTTCACCCAATAGATTTTCTCAAATAAGTAGCCAAGACATTCGTATAATCGTAAACCATAGTTTTACCGATTTCGATTACAAAATAACTAATATAAATAGAAACCCCTTACCTTTCCTTGAAAATCGAAAGACGAACTATACGACTCCTAAACAGAAAATCGAGTTCCCAAAACCTAAAAATCGAAGAACACAACTTCAATATAATCCTACCTACTACACATCTACTGAACCAAAAATGAAATTGTACCCTTACCTTGGTTTTGGAATAAAACTCAAAAATCCTCGAAACGAAATTCCAATCCGCTATAAACGTAGAGATTCTCCTTTTGATCCATGTGGTAACGTCACATCATTAATTCGGGTAACAAATGGCCGAAACCCTAGAAAGATAGTGCTTTGAGTTCTAGAGAAAGAGAGAGAGAGAGAGGGAGAGAGAGGATTTTTATGTTTCTTAACAATGAAGCAACCAAAATTCAACTTATAGACCTTTGACCCAGCCAGACTCGTTGACAAAGTGGAGAGCTCGTCGACGAGTAGAAGAAGGGAGTTCATCGATGACAAAGTTGCCCTCGTCGACAAGGCTAAGATTTCAGAATTCCCAAAATCCCTTGGCATTAAATCATTGGCGAACCTCTGAATTTTGTCACCGAACTGTAGAAGGGACTTTGTCGATGAGAAAAGGAGCCTCGTTGATGAGCCCTACTGATTTTCCCTTTTTAAATTCCTTCCCCTCTTCTTATTTAGTTAATCCATATTTCTTGGGTCGGGGTTCTTAAAACCTCCCCTCCTTACAAAAATTTCATCCTTGAAATTTGCATTCTATCACTCAATAACTCAATAATATGACCAAAATGCATACCCGACTCTAGGAAGAAACGGCGGCCACCCACATAGCAACCTTGTTCCAAATTTATTACATACCCTCACTTATGGTGGAGGAATACCGTGGTTACATACACAAGGTCTCGAGAGTTCATATTTATCAAAAGAACCTCCTAGAGACTAACCCACACGTTATCACTTTAAATAACAAAACATAACGTACTTACATAAACTGATCCTGTAAACATTACTCCTCAGAACAAATGTGGATATTTCTAGCGTATTTCCATCTCCAATTTCCAAGAACCCTCCTCAACCATGTGATTCCACGACAACACTTTCACTAATGGTATCTCCTTAGTATGCAACTTTTGAACTTTCTGGTCCAGAATCTGAACGGGTATCTCCTCATACGCCAAAGCATCCCCAATCTCTAAGGATTCGCAACTAATCACATGTGATGGATTTAGCACATACCTTCTCAACATGGATATGTGGAATACATTGTGGATCTAAGAGAGCGCTAGGGGTAGTGCAATCATGTAGGCTACCAGACCCACTCATTCAAGTACCTCGAATGGTCTGATATACCACAGGCTTTGCTTGCCCTTCTTCCCGAATCTCATCACCCCTTTCATCGAAGTGATTCTCAGGGATATCTTACCCCCACCTTGAATTCCAACTCACGACGGTGCACATCCACGTAACTCTTCTGCTGATTCCGAGCTGATTTAATTGTATCCCTGATCAACCTAACCTTCTCAAAAGCCTGCTATATAAGTTTGGGACCCAATATATGTTGTTCACCAACCTCATCCTAGTACAAAGGAGACCGACACCTCCGACCATACAATGCCTCAAATAGTGCCATCCCAATACTAGTTTGGAAGCTATTGTTATAGGCAAATTCCACCAATGGTAAAAATTGATTCTAACTACCTTCAAAATCTAACACGTAAACCCATAACATATCCTCCAAGATCTGTATCGTCCTCTCTGACTGTCCGTCAATCTAGGGGTGGAACGCTATATTGAAAGTAAACTTCGTCCCCAGTGCCTCCTATAAGCTCTTTTAGAATCGAGGAGTGAATCTCGAGTCTCGATTTGAAACAATGGACACCAGTATCCCGTGCATTATGACTATCTCCTACACGTATAGATCTGCTAGCCTACTTAAGGAGTAGCTAACCTTCAACGGTACAAAGTAAGAAGATTTAGTCAACCTATCCACGATCACCTAGATTGCATTCCACCTGTGAACTGCTAGTGGCAACCCAGTGACAATGTCCATGGAGATATGCTCCCATTTCCACTCCGGGATGCTTAATGGCTGCAAAGGCCCTGTCGGCCTCTGATGTTTAGCCTTTACTTGCTGACACATCAGACATTGCTCCAAAAATCGAGCAATCTCCCTTTTCATGCCACTCCTCTAGAAAGATTTGCACAAATCCCAATACATCTTCATGCTACTCGGATGTACCATATACAAAGACAATGCGAATCCTCTATTCATCCTCCTTATCCCTTTGTTGTTTGGAACACATAGCCTGTTTCCAAACCTCAATAGACCTCCCTCAGAGACGTTAAAATCTGCTGCCAGCCCCTGGTGCACCTGTTCTACAACCTCGGCTAACTCCTCATCATTAGCCTGCGTGGCTTTAATCCTCTCTAATAATGTCGGCTAGATCACCAAGCTAGCAATGAAAGCCTAATGATTATCATCCACCAACTCCACGCCAAGGATTTCAAGATCCCGTCTAATATGATGCTAAGTTATCACTGTAGATATTGCTGCATGCTATGACTTCTGACTCAATGCATCAGCTACTACGTTAGCTTTCCCCGGATGATAACTAATGGTGTAATCATAGTCCTTGATCAGTTCCAACCACCTTCTTCGTCTCATTTTCAACTCCTTCTGCGTGAAAAAGTATTTGAGGCTCTTATGCGTGAGGTAATTCTTCTTGTACTCTTTGAGTTGCTGAGAAGTATAAGCAATTACTTTCCCTTGTTGCATCAGCACATATCCCAAACCCTTCAGAGATGCGTCGCTATAAATCACAAAGCCAGTGCCCCCAGATGGGATGGTTAAAATCGGAGTAGTGACCAGTCGGTGTTTCAACTCCTGGAAACTCTACTCGCACTCATCGATCCAATCGAATCTTACATCCTTCCTCGTTAATCATGTCAAAGGGCCAGATAACTTAGAGAATCCCTCCACAAATAGCCGGTAATACCTAGCCAGTCCTAGGAAACTCTGAACATCCTACATGCTCTTCTATTTCACCCAGTCAACAACTACTTCAAGCTTATCTGGATTAACTGAGATACCACCTCCTGACACGACATGGCCAACAAAGGCAACCTTCTTCAACCAGAACTCACATTTCTTCAACTTGGCATACAACTTCTTTTCTCGTAGTACCTGAAGTACCAACCTCAGATGGTTTTCGTGCTCTTCTGGACTCTTGGACTATACCATAATATTGTCGATGAATACCACAATGAACTAATCCAGTTACTCATGGAAAACCCTGTTCATTAGGTCCATAAATACCTTCGAAGCGTTAGTTAATATCGAATGGCATGACCACAAACTCATAGTGACCATATCTGGTTCGGAAAGTAGTCTTCACAACATCCTTAGTCCTAACTTTCACTTGATGATACCCTGATCATAGATCGATCTTTGAGAAGACCTGCATTCCCTGCAACTAATCAAACAGATCATCTATACGAGGCAATGGGTATCGATTCTTCACTGTTACCTTGTTGATCTTACGGTAATCAATGCACATTTGCATTAATCTGTCCTACTTCTTTACGAACAATACTAGAGCTCCCTAGGGCGAAATACTAGGTCTGATAAAGCCCTTATCTAGTAGTTCCTACAACTGCTCCTTCAACTCTCTAAGTTCATATGGAGCCATTCGGTATGGAGCCTCAGAAATCGGTGCCTTTATGGTAGTGATTCAATAGTGAACTCCACCTCCTGATAAGGAGGTAAACTGGGTAAGTCTTTTAGGAATACATCCAGAAATTCCTTAACCACTCGAATATCTTCGAGTTTCAGATCATCCCGAGGTGGTTCCTTCACACAAGCTAGGTACCCTTGACAACCGCGCAATAGTAACGTTCTCGCATGCATAGCTGACAGAATATATGGCGTCGAATGCACACACAATCCTACGAACTTATATTACTGCTCCCCAAGAGGTCTGAACACCATCACTTTCCTACGAGAGGCAATCATCGCAAAATTGGAGGATAACCAATCCATCCTCATTATAACATCAAACTTGTATATGTTGTATACTACCAGGTTCACTGGTAGTGACCTTCTTTGAATCACCATTGGGTAGTTCTCTAACATCTTCCTACAAATCACCACACTCTCAGATGGTGTAGCCACAGACAACCCCTTATCCATCACTTGGGTTTCAACCCCAGATAGTTTCACAAAATTTGCAGATATAAAGGAGTGGGTTGCTTCTGAATCGAATAAGACAACAACTCTATTTAAAAGCAGTAACATGGTACCTGCCACCACGTTGCCAGCGTGTTTTGCATCCGTTGGAGTAAGCTAGTACACCCTCTCCCGAGCTATGTTTTCCCAAGGAACCTAGTTTTGTCCTCAGTTTTGACTTGGTGTAGGTGTACTAGTCATTTGCGCAGGACAGTCTTAGTCTTTGTAGCCCGATTTGCCACAGTAGTAATAGTTACACCCAAACAGCAGGCATTCACCATCGTGCCATTTGTGGCACCTAATACAACGCTCATGAGATCAGTTCTCCTAAGAACCCCACGATTTTGTACCCTAGCGATTACTCGAACTGTAGTTCCTCTTCTTCCACCACCCCTGACGAGAAGCAGTATGTGAACCAGAAGGTATGCCCTCTTCTTCTGATCCTATGCCACTTCGTCCTCCCAGAAACCGGTCTAAACCATGATGGCTTTATCCATTATAAATGGAAACTCTCGAATCTACAACATTCCCACCAGCCTACGGATGTCCTTCCTCAGGACCTTCTTGAACCTCCGAGCCTTTTCATACTTGTTCGAGATCATACATGGCGCAAAGCAAGACAACTCGATGTATCTTGTTGCATAACTCTATATTGTTAGGGTCCCCTGAGTCAGACTCGATAATTCGTCTACCTTTGCGTCATCACGTTATCCCTGATGAATCAGTTCTCTGCTCCTCAAGTAGGCTCACCGCAATCCACCACCTCTCAGCTTCTCCTTCTAGATGAAACGTAGCATAGAGAACTTTCTGCTCGTCGGTGCAATGCAGAACTTTTAGTATCTTTTCTATCTTTTGCGCACAGTTCTCCGCTACAATCGGGTCGGATTCTCCAGTAAACGTTGGAGGATGCATGCGGGTGGACTTCTAAATGGTGCAACCTATAGCCATAGGCAGATGCTCCCATCCCCAAACATTTTACCAGATCTCTCACATAATATGCTTGGTCAAACCTCGAGGCATGGGAGGTGACCCTTCACTCGTAGTCCCCTCCGAACTACTATCCCAGTTGCTATCCTTGGGCTCCATTCTGAAAATAGTATAGGAATAGATTAGCATTCCTTTATCATAGCACAATTAACACAATCATTGTAGAATAATCATGTTAAACTCTAGACTCTTAAGCCTAGGTCTGCCCTACCACACAAACACGAAACCATCAATGGTTTGCCGTGATTTTACTGAAATTTTCATTCTAAGAAAAACACAGAACACCACCAATGAATCCATGTCTAGCTACAAGACAACCCTCGACCTACTCTACCCATTCCCCACTCCTTAAACTCTGGTATGTTCACATAATCATGCCTAACCCAGTCTATAAGACCTAACAACCTGGTTAGCTCTGATACCAAGTTGTCACGCCCCGAACCCTGAAAAGGGACCTAGGGGTGTGATTTAGTAACCTAACATGTCCCTGTATCATAAAACATCTGTGATACTACACAATACAAGGGTTCGAACCCGTAGGGTTCACGTATTCTCTATCTATCATCACATACTCAATATATACGCAATGGAAAAATTCAACCTAATACATTCATAAAACCATACCAGAGTCTATACAACATCAGGATCTAGTCCCATAATAATAAACATAATCCTTGGGTATCTACATAACCCAAAATGACAACTCGACCATAGTACAATACTTACACAAGTACTAGACAGCTAACCAACAACCACGCTCCTGAAAAGTTAGTAGTGTTAGCTACTCGAAGAACCTGAAAAATATTTGTATGATAGGGGTGAGACACCTCTCAGTAAAGGAGAAACATGTTATATCAGTGTGTGGCACATGAGTATTATTTCAACATTAAAACATAAACATTTCATAATTCTAGTATTTTCACAAAAACAGTTATAGTATACATCTCACAAAACACCTCGGTCTAGTGTCGTCACACTCTTCAGCCTAAGTTAGCCGCACGACATGACACCCCCGATAACTTGGCGTAGCCTAAATCCCACGACGTTCAACCGGTGCAAACATGGTACAAACTCATACCCTTAGGTGACCAACCGAAATCATAGGTGGTATTGCACACCCTCGACCTCAAGCCGGATATCTGAGCCTATGGTAGTTAACTAACTCAGCTGCCTACGATATTATTTCGGAACACCTCATATTTCAGCCTTCGGTTGTTAACCGATACGCTTCAATTGTCCTAGGCCTTTGGTTTTATCTCGACTCAGTATTTTCACAAAACCTGGAACATTTTGGAACTCACATTCCTATATCTCATTTCAATTACTCACAGCCTACAGTAGTTATCTGGCATGCTTTTTCATCAGGGATATATATATCTTCTATATTACCGGGTTAAAAATGTTTTAAATGCGTAATTCATTTCAGTTAAACTTACTATTATTTTCTATTGGAATAAACTCATATGATCACGCACTAATGTAATCTAATCCACCTTACTGAAAAGTGTCTCACCTTAATATACAAATCTTGTTTCAGGTTCTGCAGGAAACCAAACTTAGCATTCTAGTGGGTTTTGGAGCGTAGTGCTTTTAGGAGTCCTTTTTTGTAAGTACCCGTGTAAGTATTGGATTATGGTCAGGTTATCTTTTTGGGGTTGTAATAGAAACATTGGAAGTGTTTATGTAATAGTAATGACTTAGAACTATGGTAAGGTATTTTGGAAATTAAAACTTTTCCGCTGCTTTATTGTATGTTGTTTGTGGATAGGGCAATCGTGAACTCTTCAGGGTCAAACCCTCTTATAAATGGTATCAGAGAGTATTTTGTTTTATGTTATGTTTTCTAGCACTCCGAGCCCACGTGGTGGGTCAAGGCGTTACATAACAATGATCTCCTCGCAGCTATGACTACAAAGTCACCCTGAGATAATCTCAATCTCCTTATAACTTTACTCGTACGAATCTCCAACCCAACAATACTCTTGGTAGCACTCAACATCTTCATGTCAACTTTCTTTCTCAACAGAGTCCCCGACTGATTTACGTCAGTTAGAACCTTTCTAGCAATCATATTCCCTGCCTCAAACCCTTCTTAATCCTCTGAGCCTTCTTCGGCTCGTCTAGGATCATGTATGGAGTGAAGTGGGATAGCTTCATAAACTTGGCCGCATACTACTGTACGGTCAAGTGTTCCTGAGTAAAATTCAGGAACTCCTCTACTTTAGCCTCTCTAGTAGCAGTAGGGAAGTACCTATTGAATAAAACCTCCATGAAACGGCTCTAGGTTATAGCCGCAGGTTCTAGCCGTTGTTCTTCAACCAGTTTTTCCGATCTCCACCACCTTTTTGCTTCCCCCACCAGTTTAAAAGTAGTATACCACACCTTTTCCTCCTCCGTGCACTCTACCACACCCAGCAGTTCCTCAATATCCTGAACCCAATCTTCAGCTGCAATTGGATTTTCTCCTCCTACAAATGCCGACGAATTCGTCTGGGTAAACTACTAAAAAGTGCAGTCCAGACCAACCAGTGGCTGATCCTGCTCTCTAGAGTCCCTCCGGTTTTCCTTCCTAGCCTGCCGTGCTATACTTCGCAGCACTGCCAAGGCATCGACATCATCTTTACTAGCATGTTATTATCCCCTTCGGCTACGATGTCCTTTCCCTTGGAATCCATCCTAAAGATAGGATAGAAACCAACTTAGAAATTCCACATTTATCATGGTTGATACAAGTATGGAATGACTAAATAATATAACATTTGAATTCATAGCTAAAAAGAATCATTTACATAATCCTGCCACAAAACCGTCGAGGTTGCGGCCTCTAACGATAACACCAACACTACGTGTAGAGACCCGGTGAATTATATTAATTAAATAATAGGAGCAGGAGAGGGAAAGAAATTGTAATTTGGAATTCAATAGGGTCTCATCAATGAACACAGCACATTCATTAACGCACACGTTTGATGAGATCGTCGATGGGGACATGTGCCTCGTCTACAAGAAGTTACCGAAAGGCTATTCTTAGTTCTGAATTTTGTCGATGAGGAATAAGCATTCATCAATGAATTCCCTTTGTGGCCTTGTCGACGAGTGCAGGTGTATAAATAGCCCTAAACTCATATTTCAGCGCAGATTATTTAAATAAATCAGACTTTCTCTCTTTTGTTTGTCCCCTCTACCTTCTCTCTAAGATTTTGGGTCCATTATTCGCCAGATCGACAATTCGAAGCTGCCACGCTACTCCTGGGGAAGTTCTCTTCAATTCTACTGGAGTAGGTCGTTGGTGGGACTACCTTGGACTCCATCCCAAATTCAGTGTAAGGCTTTATGTTGAGTATTTGGCTTTCCTACAGTTGTAGAAAAGGTAGTATTTGAGAAATTACTGAAGTTTTGTTCGGGGCAGTGTTGTTTTCTGGGTGTTGAACAGGAAACCCTGCGAGTGTAGGACAAGTCATTTTAGGGGCTCTCCAATAGCCTGGTAATGGAGTAAACTAAAGTAGTAATTTTCCACGAAAATTATTATTATTTAATGGTAGAATAATTTTCAGAAAGAATGAATTATATATGAGTATATTTGAGAAAATGCATATTTGGAAAAATACTGCTGTTACACGAGAATATATATTTTTAGTATGAAATGTGAAGAAATGTGATTTCTAAATAGAATTCATGATTTTTGTTAGTTTGTGTGGCATGAATATTATTTTACGTATATTATATTATGTTAAATTAGATTTACAGAAGAAGTATGTTTATAGTTATTTTCAGGAATAACATGATAATATAGGAAATTATGATTTCAGAATCTATGATAAACAATATATGCTCAGTTCAGCATTTATGAAACATTCAGCAAGGCTGTGATTGATAGCCGGCACAAGCCCACAGTTATGTATGTTATTCGGTGCAAGGCCACAATTATGTATGAATTCGACGCATGGCCGTAATTATTTATGTTATTACAGAATTCATAAAATGCTCTCAATCTATTTATGTTAAAACATGTACTATATGTTATCAGAACCCAGATGATAGTTCAGATCAGTTTTAGGAGCACGGTACCGTAGCTATACAGTTCAATTCAGTTCAGACTTGTGCTAACTACCCCTACCAGTAGAGGTGGTGGGAGATGGATAGTCGATATGACTTTCAGTGTAGAGTTGTAGACGTCCACCTAGCAGTATGGAACAGGGTGTGGGGGGCCCATTGTACTTACATACATTTTTGACTCGGTAGTGGTCGACCAACCATTGTTAGGCCCCGCCTTCGGGCTGCACAACCCGTCATGGGGGATAATTCATGACATTGGCAAGCTATTCATCTTGGGTAAATTTCATAACTACTATTTATAGTAGACGATTTAACAACATTAAGATACAGTATGTTTTAGTATAACTATGTAATGTATGATTATTCAGTTATGATATCATCAGTGTTTTTTAAGCACGTGACATGTATTGTATATCTATATAGCACGCAAATATTTATGTTGACACATAAATATATTTAGTTTATTTCCCTTATTGAGAAGTGTCTCGCCCAAGCTTAAACCATTTCAGGGAACTCCGAAAGACAGGTGGACCGAGCCTCGTGCCGTTGAGGCGGTTGTACTACACTACTAGAAGGGTGAGTCTTTTGAACTAGGGTCAGTAGGTTTTTAATGTATGATCCTAGTTATATATTTTGGTGTTTTTGAGCATTGTATATACATATAGTAGTATGGTGGAATGTAAGTAACTCTGGTATATTGTATTCTATGGTTGGGTGAATGAAATTTATATTTACTGCTGCTTAGGTTTCCGCTGTGTATGATAAGTGTGTCCCCGTTACCCACGAGTTCAAGTTGACTTTGTTATGTTTTAAATTAATGGTATTAGGGTATTTAATATGATTGATTATGTAGTAAATTAAGCAGGTCATTACAGTTTGGTATCAGATCCTAGGTTGCTTGGTTCTTTAGACCCTAGAATGCAGCAGTAACAGTACTAGAGTCTATGATAAAAGAATTTGAGGTCTAATTTTGTAGTCTAGATGCAGGATTTCCGTGATGGTTTGTATGTCTTTCCTAGGGCGATGATTTCAAGAAAGCCATGATAAACTATTGTCGTGTTGGGTATCTAGGTTGCAGGATTGAACCTTGAATTAAGATCAGGGATGATGAATCAGTTAAGGATATAATATAGTAGTTAGATGATATGTTATGGTAATAGGGTCCTAAGCTAAGTTTATTGTCTTTTTAGGATGGACCTTGGAGGTAGTAGCACCTATTCTAGTTGTAATGAGGGTGATGGGCCCTCAGGTGCTGCGGGCGATGATTCAAACATAGTACTGCGCAACATGGCTCAGCAAGTTATGGTTAAAATTGCTAGGAACTTTAGAGAGCAGGGTGGTTTGTCTACAGGCCACGATAGTTCGATTGAGAAGTTTATTAAAATGAATCCTCCAGCTTTCTCAGGAGGAACTGATCCTGTAGTTGCTGAAAACTGGGTGCAAGAGATTGAAAAAGTGTTTGCAGTGCTATAGTCTACTAAGGAGCAGAGGGTGTTGTTCGCTACATATAAACTGACTAGAGAGACCAAAAGATGGTGGATGGCAGTGTAACTTCTGGAGCAGTAGAGGACAGTGCCTATAAAGATGACATGGGATCGGTTTAAGGAGATATTTTTCGATAAATACTTCCCATCCTCGTCCAGAGAAGCCAAGATAGAGGAGTTCCTGAATCTTAAGCAGGGACCACAGACAGTGCAACAATACGCGGTGAGGTTCATTGAGTTATCTTGCTATGCCCTACACATTATTCCAGACGAGACGAAGAAGGTAAGACAATTTGAAATAGAATGCACCAACCTTGTGGCCTTCAAGAACAATGACCCTGTAATAGATGGAAGTAAGGAAATTCCTAAAATTATCAAGGAAGTCCTTGAAGAAAACAAGGATGTAATGCCACCAAAGTTGCCTAAGTGGCTACCACCTAGGAGAGAGGTGGATCATAAGATTGAGTTGGAGCCTGGTGCAAAGCCACCTTCCTTGGCACCTTAACGAATGGCACCCACACAATTAGAGGAGCAACGGAGACAACTGAAGGGATTATTGGATGTAGGCCAAATCCGATCTTCAAAAGCACCTTATGGGGCACTAGTCTTATTCCAAAAGAAGCATGAAGGAACGTTGCGATTATGCATCGACTATTGGGCCCATAATAAAGTAACTATAAAAAATAAATATCCTATTCCTTTGATAGCTGACATGTTTGATAGGCTTGGGAAATCTAAATTCTTCTCAAAGGTGGATCCAAGGTCGGGATATTATCAAGTTCCAATCGCAGAGGGAGACGAACCAAAGACCACCTGTGTAACACGATATGGCTCATTCGAATGGTTGGTAATGCCGTTTGGCCTAACCAACACTCCTGCCATATTTTGCACACTCATGAATGAAATTTTCCACCCATATCTTGATCAGTTCATATTAGTATACTTAGATGTTATAGTAATCTATAGAAGCACACTCAAGGAGCACGCCAACCACCTACAAATTGTGTTCAAGGTATTAAGTAAAAATGAGTTATATATCAAGAAAGAGAAGTGCTCTTTTTCTCGAGAAGAAGTACACTTCCTTAGATATGTAATCAAGGAAGGAACCCTAGGAATGGATGAAGCCAAAGTGGAAGCTATCAAAGAATGGGATCCGCCCACCAAAGTCTCCGAGCTACAATCGTTCCTTGGGTTGGTAAACTACTATCGAAGGTTCATCAACGGCTACTCAGCAAGAGCAGCTCCTTTGACTGATCTCCTAAAGAAGGCCAAGGTGTGGAATTGGTATGAGAGGTGTCAAAATGCCTTTGAAGACATAAAGGCAACTATATGGAAGAGCTAGTCTTAGCTCTTCCCGATTATGCGATGATGTTCAAGAAGCACACAGATGCTTCCAAATTTGCCATCGAAGGAGTGTTGATGCAAGAAGGACATTCGATTGCCTATGAGAGTCGTAAGCTAAATGAGATAGAGTGACGTTACATGGTACAAGAGAAGGAAATGACAGTTGTGGTGCATTGTCTTTGCACTTGGTGCCACTACTTACTTGGCACTCATTTCATGATAACAACTGATAATGTGGCCAATAGCTATTTCTAGTCCCAAAAGAAGTTGACCCCTAAGCAAGCTAGGTAGTAGGATTTCCTGGCCGAGTTTGATTACAAGCTTGAGTACAAACCCAACAAAGCAAATGTTGTGGCAGATGCATTGAGTTGCAAAGTGGAGTTGGCTGCCATCACCAATGCTAAAGGTTATACCCTTGACCAGATCAAGGAAGGAATGAAACATGATCCTATGGCTAGACAGTTGATTGGGGTTGTCAAGGATGGCAAGAAAAAGATATTTTGGCTTGAAGATAACATCCTTTGCACTAAAGGATGAAGGATTTATGTCCCAAAATGGAAGAACTTGAGAAGAAGCCTTATCAAGGAGTGTCATGACACGAAGTGGGCTGGTCATCGTGGACAGCGCAGAACTTGTGCGCTCCTTGAATCAGCCTACTACTAGTCACAAATGTGGGATGAGATAAAGCTATATGTGAAAACTTGTCTCGTGTGCCAACAAGTTAAGGTAAAGAATATGTTACCCGAGGGCTTTTTAGAACCATTACCAATACTAGAGCGACCATGGGAGAGTGTATCGATGGACTTCATCTCCGCATTACCAAAGTCAGAAGGGTTTGGTTCCATCTTTGTAATGGTGGACAGATTCTACAAATGTGCCACATTCATACCTATTCCTACATATTGTTTAGCTGAAGAGGTAGCTAGGCTTTTCTTTGAGAATATGGTAAAATATTGGGGGTTGCTGAGGACTATCATAAGTGATAGAGATCCTAGCTTCACTGGATAACTATGGAGGGAGTTGTTCCAACTCCTTGGCTCAAGGTTGCATTTCTCCACAACCTTCCACCCACAAACTGATAGACAAATAGAACGGGTGAATGCTTTGTTGGAGTGCTACTTAAGGCACTTTGTTAGTGCCAACCAGAAGGATTAGGTGCAACTCCTTAATGTGGCACAATTTTCATACAACTTACAAAAGAGTGAATCAAAGGGTCACATCCCATTTGATATTGCCACTGGACAACAACCACTTACACCCCACACTATAGACACAACTTATAAGGGGAAAAACCCGGGGGCACACCACATGGCTAAGTTTTGGAAGGAGCAAGCAGAAGTAACCCTACTGACCCTACGGGCCATACCCTATTTTGATTATGACAAATACTCAGGTATTTAATGTTTGCTGAGTTGATGTGCATGTTTATCTTGACAATATCATATGATGGCACTCGGAGATCCGAATGAAAATGAAGACCCAAAATAATTTTTTAATTGTTGTAATCTATATTTCATTCTGCAGGGTCTGTAATAATAATCATCCAAGGTCTCTAACAACCTGCATATCATGCATGTAAAAACTGATAAGCTCAAGACCATAGAGTGACCTTAGGGATTTGGTCAACCGACGCCAAGTTTTTAGGACTAACTCAAAGACCTTAGAAAGACCCTAGGTCATTGCATGTTAGCTTTACAGTGATCCCAAGAGGGGGGTGAATTGATATTTTCAAAATTAAAACCATAGGTCAATCCCCTAACTACAGTATTACAAAACCTTAAGGTCAATCTAGTGCAAATAAATTAACTCAATTTAAATGTACATCAGAATTTAAATAGCACAACTAAATTAACCAATCATGCACGAGAAAGCTGTAAATAAACATGACACCCAGAAATGTTATCGAGGTTCGCCAAACTGCCTACGTCCCCGCCTTGGCTAACAAGCAAAAGGATTACCACTATAATGCTTACTTAAGCGGGTGGAGCAGCACCTAAACAACAAGTTCAATTAGCATATGGCTAACCTCAACCTTTACAGACAATCCTTACCGAGCTGGATTACTGCCCCCTCAGGCCACACCTGGAATACAATAGTATGCTCACAATAAAATTGGTACAATAATTATGCTTTCATGTAAGGCGGATATGTACCCAATATAAGCAGTCACATACACATCAATAATATGGATATAGTGTAAGCTCAGTGATGTAAATAGTTGTGCAAACAACACTCCATAGGGTATGATCAATGGAATGTTCAAGAGCGTTCAATACAAGCAATATCTTTGAAACTGGGTAAAGCAAATTTCAATAGCTAATCAAGATTCCAAAGATATCAATCAGATATTCAAACTAGGTCAAGAAAATTTTCTTCAATGAGATAAGCACACTACTAGTTTGAAAAATATTTTGGCTTGTTGAAAATATTTTTGCACAACAAAAATCAAAGCTATGAGAGCCTTGCAACAAATATGCAAAGACCCTTAAGCTTGGTAGTTTATCCCAACAAAAGATTTATAGTATGAAATCAGTGAGATAAACCTTAGCCAAATTCCCCTAAAATAATATCAATAATCAATCAAGCAAATGAGAGTTTTAGCACTATCTAGCAATTACAAGCACACTCACTAAACTCTTACAATACCAAGATTTATCAAAGGAATGAGTATTTGAGGGTATTTGAGAAAAGTAGGATTTTTAGAGTAGAGAGGATTCTTGGCTAATGATTTTTACTAATTAATTGCTAATCCTCACAAATGAGCCTATATTTATAGGCAAGGTAAAAAATATAACCGTTTGGGACCTTTAGGGTATTATTAGAAAAGTTCTAAAATGCTTAAGACACATTAACCCAAATTAACCCATGTTTACCTCGGGTAAAATAATTTTAACTCGAGAAGGTTTGTGTGGCTGAACCGAGGTTTTGGTTGCCTGACCAGATTCATTTTTAAAAACCTTTAAAAATAGTTTGGCATCCTGAGTTCTGGTATGGTAGCCCGAACAAAAGTCAGTAGCATTTGTTCGTAGGTTCGAGTGCCCGGTCAGTGGGTCAGTAGCCCGGGCCGGTTTTGAACCAATTTCTTAGTAGCCTGAGTTGGTGAGGGGTCCCTTTCAGAGGTTCGGGCTCCCATAGGAGATATGAATAAAAATGGTTTGGTCGCCCGAAAGCTAGGTCAACTGTTGACTTTGCAAAAATTTGAGCACCCGAGGAGTTTTGAACTCTTGGGGTTTAGTTGCCCGAGCTCTCTCAAACTTCCCATAATATTCAATTTAATTCATTTTAAACACTCCTGAATTATGTGTTATAAATGTGCATGAGTGCTGGGACCTAGAGTCATACTAGGGTCTTACTGAGCTTACAGTATACCCTATATGCATAACATGCAGGTAATTATTACAAACCATATACCTAGTTACTATTACAGACCCATATTACATTAATTGAATTTTATAATATGAAAAAGAATATTCAAGGTCCTTATATCTTGCTTCAATTGTCATTCCTTGAAATGCTCATATAAGCCTGCACATACACTTGAAAACCATCAAATACCTAAGTATTTGTCATTAACAAAACCGGGTCTGACTTTTAAGGTCAACATTCTCCCCGTTATTGATGATGACAAATACACCATGCAAAAAATGGATATAGCCTTAGAAGGCTCCCCTTAACAATGTGAACAATGTACATTATGTAAAAGTATTTTCCTTAAGTGCTTGCAACCCAATTTTTGCCTCTTATTCATTTTTGCCTCTTATTCATCTCCCCCTTTTGGCAACAGCAAAAAGGGCTATGAATGTAATAGCGTTAGGCAATGGGTATGAATCATTTCTATACAAAATAAGTTTGGGAATTTTTTAAAAATTTCAACAGCTTGCCGTTTTAAAGTATGACATTTCCCAAAAAAAACCTGTATAAAAATGACATGTTTTTAGTTTTTAAGATCCAACAGTTTATCCACAACTACTTAACTCAAACAGTTCTAGTACGATCAATACATAAAACATAAATGCAATTATTATCATGCAGTAGATATGAGAATTGTGCATTGCAAAACATAATCAATTTTATAAAGTCCAAGCCAATGAAAGATATCAATAATTATATTAGTTGTTAGACTTTGAAATTATTTGAAAGTTCCCCTTAAGTTCATGTAAACTATGAAATACCTAGGAAGCATCTCTACTATGCATGAGACCTAATTCACGTCTAATTTGTATGAACCTATCTTCTGTAAGTGGTTTAGTGAAAATGTCCACCCACTGCTCACTTGTGCTTTCTGCACATGATCACGAAGGAAGTAATGTCTAATTTCAATGCGTTTTGTTCGTGAATGCGAGATAGGATTTTTAGAGATGTTGATTGTACTAGTATTATCACATTTAATCGGGACTGTATCATAGTGCAATCCAAAGTCCATGAGTTGTTGTTTTATATAAAGAGTTTGAGCATAACAACTTCGAACCGCAATATATTCTACTTCGGCTCTGGATAAGGCAACTGAGTTTTGTTTCTTGGAGAACCAAGAAACAAGAGATTGTCCTAAATAGTGACAAGTACCGCTCGTACTCGTCCTATCAACCTTACTACCGGAAAAGTCAGCATTAATATAACTCACAATCTCAAAGGTAGTATACTTAGGGTACCATAAGCCTAACTCTATAGTTCCAACTAGATACCTAAGGATTCGTTTAACTGCTAATAGATGAGATTCCTTAGAAGCGGCCTAAAACCTAGCACACATGCACACACTAAACATAATATCAGGCCTACTAGCAGTGAGATATAGAAGACTCCCAATCATGCCATTGTACAAAATCACATCAATCAGGATCCCTTGCTCATCTTTATCAAGTTTGATGGAAGAACTCATAGGAGTACTAAGAATTTTACACTTTTCCATATTAAATTTCTTTAGCAAGTCCCTGACATATTTAGATTGGCATATGAAAGTTCCATATTCAGCTTGTTTAATTTGCAGCCCTAAAAAGAAACTAAGCTCACTCATCATGTTCATTTCAAATTCATTTTGCATGCATTTGGCAAACTCATTACACAACTCATCATTGGTTGCTCCAAAAATGATATCGTCAACATAAATTTGAACTAGGAGCATATCATCATTTTTGGATTTAATGAAGAGTGTAGTGTCAATCTTGCCACGGGTAAACCCATTTTCTAGAAGAAAACCACTAAACCTCTCATACCAAGCTCTAGGAGCTTGTTTCAATCCATACAAGGCCTTAGACAACTGGTATACATGATCTGGATATTTATGATTTTCAAAATTGGGTGGTTGTTCCACATACACTTCTTCGTTAATATAGCCATTGAGAAAAGCACTTTTAACATCCATTTGAAATAATTTAAAATTTTTAAAAGCGGCATAAGCAAGTAGCATACGAATGACTTCCATCCTAGCAACAGGAGCATATGTTTCATCAAAATCAATTCTCTCTTCTTAATTATAACCCTGGGCAACTAGTCTAGCCTTATTCCTAGTTACTACCTCATTCTCATCTTTCTTATTTCTATATACCCATTTAGTTCCAATGATTGTATGATCATTAGGCCTAGGAACTAGGGTCCACACTTTGTTTCTTTCAAATTGATTAAGTTCTTCTTGCATGGACATCACCCAAGACTCATCCTCTACGACTTCTTTAATATTTTTAGGTTCTTCTTGGGACTAGAAAGCGGAATGACTCACTAGGTTCTTCAAGGAAGATCTTGTGGCTACACCACGGGATGGTTCACCTATGATTTGATCTATAGGATGGTTCCTAATGAATTTCCAATCTCTAGGCAACTCCTGAACTTCATTTTCATTGTCATTATCTTTAGATGATTTATGATTTATTTTTGAATTTTCACTTGCATTGTTTTCAATAGATAACTTGTCTAAGCATTTTCTAATGTCAATATCATCTTCATCATTGTTCTTAGAAAATAGATTAGATTCATCAAATACGACATGGATAGATTCAATGACAATCAATGTTCTTTTATTGAAAACTCTATATGCTTTACTATTAAGAGCATAGCCTAGGAAAATGTTTTCATCAGATTTAAAATCAAATTTCCATAGATGTTCATTATCCCTAAGTACAAAGAATTTACAACCAAAAACATGAAAATGAGAAATATTAGGTTTATGATTGTTCCACAATTCATAAGGGGTTTTTGTCACGCCTTGAACCTGGAAATGGGGCCCAAGGGTGAATAAATAATTTAACATGTCCTTGTATCATACAAATCATCAATGACACAACGCAATGAATGAGGGTCCGACCTCTTGGGGTTCCCGTACACCCTATACACATTCATATACATCACAGATACACAACAGAAAAGGTCTTTCTATACATAATCAGTACCATACCAGAGTTTATACCAAAAAGGAATTCCAGGTCCCATAATACAAAACGTAAACCCGGGTGCCAACCATACTCTAGAAAGACTACCTGATAAGATCCTAGTACGTACCCAAGTACCTCCCGCAGTACACTGACCACTACGCTCCCAATACTAGGACGCTAGTTCCGGTTACTCGAAGGACCTGAAAAATATGTACGTACAGTAGGGTGAGACACCTCTTAGTAAGGTAGATCCAAGTTATATCGGTGTGCGGTATTTAAGTGTTATCATGACACAAAACATACACAGTTAAATGCAATTCTAGTATTTTCACAAAACAGTTCCAGTACAGTGTATATACGCACACACACATGATCAAGCAACCCGGGGTTGTCACACCCTTCGGCTCGAAGCTGGCCCACATTACATGGCGTCCCCAGCACATGGCTAGTCCCAGACTCCCATGACATTGTACCAGTACAACTAGTAGATCCACACCCTTCGGTGATCAGCCAGTAAGGCTCACGCCTTCGGATATAGAGCCGAACACTCTTTCCAAATATGGTAGGTGGTATTTCACGCCCTCGGATATAGAGCCGGACACTTTTTTAGTACCTGGAATAATTTGGAATCCAGTTCCTATTACATTTTAACAAAACACAACCATGCATGCTCATATAACCAAACAAACCACACCCATTTGGTAATCCAAAATCATGATTTTCCTAACATATACAGTTTAAAAAAGTTAAGGCACGACCATCCTTATAACATATATATCACAATATATTTACAGTTTTCCAACAAAACTAGGGAGGTAACCCAATACCCCCTTTTCCCTAAAATCGTAACGTAAAAAATCCATAATTTTTCCTGTCAGATTCCCCTAAATGAGTAACCAAAACACACATAGGACCGTGAGCCATAGTTCAACCGAGTTCGATTTAAACAATAACAGACATAAATAGAATCCCCTTACCTTTCCCCGAATGACAAATCCCAAACTCTATGACCCCTAAACAGCGAACCGAGTTCTCAAAAACTATAAAGCACAATACAGAAGATACTCACAATCATATTCTCTACATAACTATTGGATAAGAATTGAAAACCGAGCCTTACCTCAATTTTGAGCTAAAACTCGAAAATGCCCGAAACGAAGATCCCATCCATAAAATCTATAGAGAATCCTTCCCTGATCCTTGTGGTAACGTCGGATCGACGATTCACGCAACGTACAATGAAGTAAACTAGAGAGAAAGAAGAGAGAGAGAGAGAGAGAGAGAGAGAGAGAGAGAGAGAGAGAGAGAGAGAGGGAGGGAGAGAGAGAGAGAGAGAGAGTATTTTGAGTTTCAAGAGAGATGGAGAGAGAATTTTAGATTTCTTAACGGAGAAGTAATGGAAACTGATATTTATAGCCCTTTGACTTGGCCGACCTTGTCGACAAGATGGCGTCTTCATTGACGAGGCACTGAAGACAATTCATCGATGATACGGTGACCTCATCGACGAGTCTGAGATTCCTGATTTCCCAAAACCTATTGGCTTCTCCTCATCAACAAGTTCCTGCATTTCGTCGCTAAGCAACCTGTGGCCTTCGTCGATGAACTCTGGCTTCATCAACGAAGCCTACTCAATTACCATTTTACCCTTTTCTTTATTAATTTAAACCATATATCACAGTTCGGATTCTTACAACCTCCCCACCTTACAAAAATTTCGTCCTTGAAATTTGAAATTTCTCATTCACAAACCCATTCACACTACTAAACACACACACTCGACTCTAGAAAGAACTGGCGACTACTACAACGTAGCCCTATCACAATATATACATACCCTCACTTATGGCTGAGGAATACCGTGGTCATATACATAAACTGTCTCAAGAGTTCAGAGTAATACATACTCCCAACGACTAACCACCTATTCCAAAACAAAGTAGGGTAATGCACACACACTCAGACTAACTGTCGATACTTCCGACCTATCTTTGCTTCCAACTCCCAAGAAGCTTCCTTAACCTCATGATTCTGCCACAATACCTTCACTAATGGTATGTCTTTGGTACGAAGCTTCTGAACTTTATGGTCCAAAATCTAAATAGGCACCTCCTCGTATGCTAAAGTATCACTAATCTCCAAATCTTCGTAACTAACAACATGCAACGGATCCAACACGTACCTCCTCAACATGGATATGTAAAACACATCGTGGAACCTTGAGAGTGCTGGGGGTAGTGTGATCCTGTAGGCTACCGAACCCACTCGCTCAAGAACCTCGAATGGTCCGATATACCTCAGGCTTAGCTTGCCTTTTTTCTTGAATCTCATCAGCCCTTTCATCGAAGCGATCCTCAGAAATACCTTACCCCCTACCTCGAACTCTAACTCTTGGTGGAAAATATCTGCGTAACTCTTCTACCGACTCTGAGCTGATTTAATCCTATCTCGGATCAAACCCACCTTCTCAGACGTCTGTTGCACGAGTTCAGGTCCTAAAACCTGACATTCACCAACCTCATCCCAATACAGAGGAGATCGACACCTCCAACCATACAAAGCCTTGAATGGTGCTATCCCGATACTCACCTGGAAGCTATTGTTATAGGCGAACTCTACCAGTGGCATAAACTGTATCCAACTACCACCGAAGTCTTATGCACAAGCCCGTAACATATCCTTTAGAATCTGTATTGTCCTCTTCTACTGTCCATCTGTCTGGGGGTGGAACGTTGTACTAAAAGTAAGCTTCACCCCCAGTGCTTCTTGCAAGCACGTCCAAAATTGAGAGGTAAACCTCGGGTCTCGATTTGACACAATGGACACCGGTACTCCGTGCATTCTAATTATCTCATGATCGTACATATCTACTGGCCTACTTAAAGGGTAGCTAATCTTCATTGGTACGAAGTGAGCAGATTTCGTTAACCTGTCCATAATCACCCAGATAGCATTCTACCCATGAAGTGCTAGCAGCAATCTGGTCACAAAGTCCATGGAAATACGCTCCCATTTCCATTCCGGAATAGCTAAAGGCTGTAACGGCCCTACCAACCTCTAATGTTCCGCTTTCACCTATTGACACGTTAGACACTGCTCCACGAACTGAGCAATCTGCCTTTTCATACCACTCCATTAGAAGGTCTCGTGCAAGTCCTGATACATCTTTGTACTACCCTGATGTACCGTGTATAAAGAACGATGCGCTTCCTCAAGAATCGTCCTTTTGATCCCGTCGTTGTTCGGAACACACAGCCTGGTTCAAAACCTTAACACACCTCCCTTAGAGATGTTAAATCTATAGCCAACCCCTGCTGTACTTTCTCCACGATCTCAACTAACTCCGCATCATTAGTTAGCGCGGCTTTAATACGCTCAAACAAGGTCGATTGGATCACCAAGCTAGCAATGAAAGCCTGATGATCACCGGATACCAACTCTATACCAAGGCTTTCCAGATCTCGTCTGATATGATGCTGAGCTACAACTGCAAATACTGTCGCATGATCCGACTTCTGACTCAACGCATCGGCTACCTCATTAGCTTTTCTCGGGTGATAACTGATGGTGCAATTGTAGTCCTTGATCAACTCTAGCCACCATATCTGCCTCATGTTCAAGTCCTTCTGCGTGAAAAAGTTCCTAAGGCTTTTGTGATTAGTGAAAATCTCGCATTGCACACCATACAAGTATTGTTGCCAAATTTTCAGAGCATATACAACAGCACCTAACTCCAGGTCATGCGTAGGGTAATTCTTCTCGTATTCTTTCAGTTGCCGAGAAGCATACGCTACCACTTTACCCTGCTGCATAAGAATACACCCTAGCCCTTTCAGAGGCGCGTCGCTATAAATCACAAAACTACCATCCCCCGAAGGAATGGTCAAAACTGGAGCAATAACCAGCCGGTGCTTCAACTCCTAGAAACATTGCTCGCAATCACTGGTCCATTCAAACTTCACCCCTTTCCTAGTCAATCGAGTCTGAGGCCCAGACAATTTAGAGAATCCCTCCACGAACCGGCGATAATAACCCGCCTGTCCTAGAAAACTCCAAACCTCCTGCACATTCTTTGGCCTCAGCCAGTTGATCACAACTTTGATCTTGCTAGGATCAACTGAGATATCGTCCTTAGACACCACATGGCCTAAGAATGCAACCTGATTCAACTAGAACTCACACTTCTTTAGTTTAACATACAATTTCTTCTCTCGCAGAATTTGTAATACTAACCTTAGATGGCTTTCATGCTCTTTCGAACTCCTTAAGTATACCAGAATATCATCAATAAACACCACTACAAACTAGTCCAGGTACTCATGAAAAACCCTGTTCATAAGATCCATGAACACTACCAGAGCATTTGTCAACCCAAAAGGCAAGACGAAGAACTCGTAGTGGCCGTATCTGGTTGGGAAAGCAGTCTTTGTGACATCTTTAGATCTAACCCTCACCTGATGATACCCTGACCGTTGGTTGATCTTCGAAAAGACCTGCGTCCCCTACAGCTGGTCAAAAAGATCATCTATACGAGGCAAAGGGTAATGATTATTCATAGTCACCTTATTAATCTCACGGTAATCAATGCACATGTTGTCACGACCTCAAAATTATATCATATTTTTTTTTCTTTTTTTTTTTCATAATATATATTAACTGTTTTGATACCCTCTGCTATGCAACTCGAGCCTGAGTAGGCACCAGGGTAATCTTGTATATAATATTCATACCTATGCAGCGGAAACTTAAACCATACATCCATACATATTATACAATACCAGAGTTCAATACATTCAGACCAGTCCTATAAAACAACTCCCTCCAGTATCACCTATCCCAAAATACAACACTCAATCACAAACTCACCCTAAAACTAGGGCTTAAGAAATCACTTTATCTGCAAGCCTGGTCTGCTTGCCTAGTTGGCTCACTTGAAAAATGGAAAAATAATAGGATGAGATGATGCTCAGCAAGTGGAAATATGCTATTACTAGTGTGTGGTGATCGAGTCGTAAAACTATAATAATAGTATGTAAAACTGCATGATCTGGTAAATATGTAAAAACACATATATCACATGTATAGTAGCTTAAAACATATGTATCATCTGAACTTTCTATCATTCATACTACTAATATCATACTATATACAACAAAGCTGTAAAGCTGTATACATATACATACCCGTGCTTTATCCCTAAAACTCTGTATGTCATGATTTGACCCCTCATGACAGGGTTGTGCGGTCCGTACTACGGGCCTTAATCTGGTTGGCCCACCAGATAAGTCATCATACTCTACACTACCTCAACCTGGCCAAACTACATACTCTCTTAGGCACGGGATTAGCTACTACCTCGTCAAACCGGCCCCCTCAACCCAGCTAACTGGGGAGTTGCATACTCTCTGAGCACGGTTGATGGTACCCACACACTATCTGAGATATGTGATTGCACTCTATCTGTATATAGCAACGGTATTGTGCTCAATATTCTATATCTGTATCTGTCTATAATCATTCTTCAGGGATCTGATACTATATATATACATATATACTCTTTTACTATTTTCATCATGTTTCCAAAATTATCATAACACTATCTTTATGTACTGTAAATTCTGTAATCTCTATATTCTGTATCTGTAGCATCTTGATGCTATCTCTGTATATCTATCTATAAAATATATATCTATATACTCTGTCTGTATACTCTAAATGTTATGGTAATAGGAAACATGGCATACTGCAAATGCTATATATGCTGATCTGACTCAAACTGTAATATACTATTTTAGACAAACATCTGTAATATACTGATCTGTATAAAACTATAACATACTGATCTGAGTAAACATATGTATACATATATATATATATGTATATATATCTATTTTGTGAAACTATTTGAATAAATGTTGTATATGTACGTATATCTGTCTGTATAATCCCTATGAATATCTGGTTATATCCGTATCTTCTGTATAACTTCATATACTGGAAAAACTGTATAAAGTTCTACATCAAATATTATCTACTTAGGCCACACATACTTTAAGAAAACATATTCTGAAAAACTACATAATAACTAGTATACATACATGTTGGTAAAATTTCTATTAACATATTCAAATTTCCTAACATAGCATATTTTCCTTACCTTATCTCTGAAAAGTCCCTACTGTACTCTAACCCTATACCCACACGGTTCTCCACTTAACACCCTGAAAACAACATCCTCCAAAACAAAACATCAGTATTTTCTTACCTACAACATTTCTTATAACTAAAAGGAAGGCATAATATGAATAAAATACCTTACCCTGGATTTGGGATGAATTCCAAACCAACTTCTCCCACGATCAGTTCCAGCAGACTTGCAGAGAACTTCGCCAAGAGCGTCGTGGTGGCCTCGAATTTTCGATCTGGCAAGAAACGGGGCTATAATCGAAGAGAGAAGGAGGGAGAGGAATTTTTTAAGAGAGAAGAAGTCCTTTGTGCCAAAATTCTGCGGAAAAATCTAGGTTTTGGCAATTTATAGCCCTGGTTTTGTAGACGAGACAAGTCATTTTGTTAATGAGTCTTTAAAGATTTTTGTCAACAAAGTTCCTCCCTCGTCAATGAATTTCATACTGCCCCAAAAACCTCTCTTGGTTTTTTCTCGTTGACGAGGTGTGGCTTCTTCGACGAGCCCTACTTATGCGCTCGTCGATGAACTCCCTATGTTTTTCGACGAGGCCTTGTGCAAAAACTTTCGAGTTATTATATTCAAAGTGCAATGTCGTCAACGAATGCAAAGCATTCATCGAGGAAGCCTGCTGCCTCCTTCTATTTTTGTTTCCATTTCCCTCTCTCTTTATTATTTAAATAGCATTATTCTTCAGGTCATTACACATGCGCATCAACCCGTCCTTTTTCTTCACAAACAACATTGGAGCTCCCCAGGGCGAAACACTAGGTCGGATGAAACCCTTGTCCAGTAATTCCTTTAACTACTCCTTCAACTCCTAAAGTTCTACTGGAGCCATCCGGTACGGAGCTTTAGAGATCGGTGCCTTGCCAAGTAGCAACTCTATTGCAAACTCCACCTCACAATCCGGAGGTAAACTAGGTAAATCTTCTGGAAACACATTCGGGAATTCGCTGACTACACGAATATCCTTGAACCTTAACTTATCCCGCGGTGTTTCCCTCATGCAAGCTAGGTACCCCTGACATTAGTCCAAGAGTAACCTCTTCGTGTGTAGTGCCAATAGAACTTGTGGCGTTGAATGCACACACAATCCCACAAACTCATACTCCTATTTCCTAAGAGGTCAGAATATTACCCCTTCCCACGGTAGTCGATCACAGTATAACTGGAGAATAACCAATTCATCCCCAGTATGACGTCGAGCACCGACATATCATAGACCATAAGATTCACCGGTAGCAACTTCCCCTGAATTATCACTAGGCAGTCTCCTAACATCCTCCTATAGAATGATACACTCCTAGATGGTGTAGCTATAGACAGTCTCTCTTTCATGATTTGGGTCTCCACTCCACACAGTTTCACAAAATTAGTAGATATAAAGGAGTGGGTCACACCCAAATCAAATAAAACCATAGCTCTATTTAAAAGCAACATCATAGTACCTATCACCACATTCCCTGTATGCTCACCATACGCTAGAGTAAGCGAGTACACCCTTGTCGGAGCTATGTTCGCCTGGTAATTTCCTCTGGATACCAGATTACTTCCCCGATTCTGACTCAAAGAAGGCGTACCCCTCTTTGGTGCGTGACAATCCCATGCCATGTGACTCGACTGGCTACAGTTGTAGCAGTTACCCCCAAACGACTGACATTCACCGCTATGCCGTTTGTGGTACGTAATACAACGATCACATGATTGGCCCATCTGAGAACCCTGATGCTCAGTATTCTGGAGGTAACTTGAGCCCCTGTTCCTCTTCTTCCATGATCCCTGGCGAGATCTAGACTGAGAACCAGAAGGTACTGGCTTCTTCTTCTGCTCCTGATCCACCTCATCCTCTCGGATGCCGGTCTCGATCACCGTGGCCTTATCTACCAAGATCGAAAACTCACGGATCTAAAGCATCCCCACTAATCTGTGGATGTCCTTCCTTTGGCTCTTCTTGAACCTCCAAGTCTTCTTGTACTTGTTCGAGATCAGGAACGACGCCAAACAAGATAGCTTTATGTATCGAGCAGCATACCCCTGCACTGTCATATTCCCCCTAAGTCAGAGCCGAGAACTCGTCCGCCTTAGCGTCATGTGTGGAAGACGAGAAGTATCTGTCAAAGAACACCTCCTTAAAACGGCTTCACGTCATCTCTATAGGATCGGCTCTCTGCTTTTCTAGCAGACTCACTGCAGTCCACCATCGCCCTGCCTCCCCTGATAGTTGGAAGGTAGCATAAAGGACCCTTTGACTATTTGTGCAGTGTAAGACCTCTAGAATCCTCTCAGTCTTCTCAACCCATTCCTTTGCTATCATCGGGTCATGTCCTCCAGAGAACGTCGGAGGGTGCATGCATGTGAACCTCTCCACGGTGCACCCCGGAGACGTAGAAGAGCATTCGCATCTCCTTACACTCCGCCCGATCTCCTGTAGAACTTGCCTCGTTAAACCTTGAGGCACAAAAGGAGACTCATCACTCGTCATCTTCTTGGAGCCACTTCCTAGGTCATTATCCTTGGGCACCATTCTAAAAACACAAAAGGAATCTATTAATACTCCTACAACACGTATAGTAAACACAATTATCTACAAAAAATCATGTTAACTACCACCTCACGGGTCTAGGTCTGTCCTATCACACCGACACAAATATCATCAATGGTTTGCCGTGATTTTACTGAAATCGTCATTCTAGGAAAAACACATAACACTGCGGACGAGTCCCTGTCTAGCAACAAAACAACCCTTGACCTACTCTACCTATTTCCAACATCCTATACTCTGGTATGTACACATATCTATGCCTAACCAAGTCTACAAGACCTAACAACCTGGTTAGCTTTGATACCAAGCTATAATGCCCCGAACCCAGAAATGGGACCCAGGGGTGAATAAATAATCTAACCTGTCCTTATATCATACAAATAATTAATGACACAGCACAATGAATGAGGGTCCAACCCCGTGGGGTTCTCATACACCTTATACACATTCATATACATCACAGATACACATTGGAAATGGTCTTTCTATACATAATCAGTACCATACCAGAGTCTATACCAAAAAGGAATTCCAGGTTCCATAATGCAAAACATAAACCCAGGTGCCAACCATACTCCAAAAAGACTACCCGATAAGATCCTAGTACTTACACAAGTACTTCTCGCAGTACACCAACCACTACGCTCCCAATACCAAGACGTTAGTTCCACTTACTCGAAGGACCTGAAAAATATGTACATAGAGTAGGGGGGAGACACCTCTCAATAAGGCAGATCCAGGTTATATTGGTGTGTGGCATTTGAGTGTTATCATGACACAAAACATACACAGTTAAATGCAATTCCAGTATTTTCATAAAATAGTTCCAATACATTGCATATATGCACACACACATGATCAAGCAACCCAGTGTCGTCACACCCTTTGGCCCGAAGCCGACCCTCATTACACGGTATCCCTGACACATGGCTAGTCCTAGACTCTCATGGCATTGTACTGGTACAACTGGTGGATCTACACCCTTCATTGATTAGCCGGTAAGGCTCACACCCTTAGATATAGAGCCGAACACTCTTGTCAAACATGGTGGGCAATATTTCACGCCCTCAGATATTGAGTCAGACACTCTTTCAGTACCTGGAACAATTTGGAACCCAATTCCTATTGCATTTCAACAAAATACAACCATGCATGCTCATATAACCAAACAAACTGTCGACTCTACGAGTCCACTCCTGTTTTGATAATGACAAATCACTTGATATTTGATCTGTGCATTGAGTTTGTGAACATGACTTACACTAAGCATGCACGGAAAGATAACAAGTCATGGAAGCCATAAAGTAAAGCTGATACGTTTTAGAAAGCACCATGGAACTCAAAGAGTATGAGAATCGAGATGCAAGCGGCAAAGTTCAAGAATACTTTAGGAATGGGTATTTAGAACTCATGTACTTACATTTTCGTATGATTTAATTTGAAGCTCAATATAACTTACAATGATTTTAGGATTCATGCATTTCATGTACATCATTAGGAAACTCTCATGGACTAATAAATGTTCTTAAAATCATAAAAAATATGTTTTATAAAAGACCCAAGAAAAGGAGAAAAATAGAATTTTAAATTAGAAAAGAAAATTTGAGAAAAAAGGGACTTCGGTAGCCTGAACTCAACCTCAGATGCCTGAAGAATTTCTTTGGTAGCCTGAATATTAAGTTCCGTAGCCTGAAGAATTAAATGGGAAAGATAGAACCTGGCAAAGGTACTTCGGTCGCCTGACCCTAGAACCTCAGGCGCCTGAAGTTGTCACTTCAGGAGCCTGAACCCCACTTCGGTTTCCTGAACCTGCGAGAAACTTAAAATTCAGATTTTTATTAAAAAGACTCGCGAGCTATTTTATTGATCCAATGACTGAGATCAATCCTAAGGGTAATATACTATATATTCTAAATATATAAACCCTAGAGAAGAGGTTAGAAACAAAAGAAAGAGGAGAACACACATTGTTGCAAAAACGTTGAAAATCTACTCCTAGTGTTATACGATTGCCTACACTTCAATCTCTATTCTTCAAGCTTGGGCAAATCAACTCAGATTCTCAAAGGGAACTTTTTTACTCTACTGTACTTCAATCTAGTATTTGAGATTTGATTTTACAAGTTATTAGTCTTACGAACTTTTCATCTCATCTCATTGCTTATTTTTGACTAGCATTGGAAAAATTTTGATCTTGAGTGTGCTTATTCGTATAAAAATTAATTTTTGAAGAGATCATTACTTGAGAAAGGTTATTTAACTTGGTTGATTGAATTTTGATTCAAGAGCATATAAATATACATATATTTTTCAAAGAGCTTATTATTGAAAAACCTAGTTTGATTAAAAAGGTGATCTTGAAAGTATCTATACATATACATAGTTATTTTAAACAAGATCATTATTTGATTTAAGTGTGTGTTTTCTAAAAGATTTATATTTTAGATATAGTAAAGCTTGATTAAATATCCTTGATACTTATAACCATACAATTAATTGAAGGATATTTTCTAAAAATTAATATACTCAAATTGTGATTGAATACATCAACTAAAACTTTGTGATTTTGATTAAGTTTGTATTCAAGACAAAGTTTTTTTTCTTAACTAGTTCACATCAAACATACTTGTGCATCTTTACAAAGTGAATCAAGAACCCTAGTTGACTCCAAGGCATTTCAAATATCTCTTTACTTGGACGTTGTGGTTAAATAGGGATTTGTGTGTTGAAGCATATCATACATAAAACGATTGTATCATTTTTTCATACATTCGAGAACTTCAAGTTATTTCATATGTTAATGTTCTAGGAAATTGAATTGTACTCACAAGCTTTTGTTAGAAGCATTGTTTTGAGTGTTGTTTTCTAGATTCTATTGTATACACGATTTGGTGTGTGAACCGGTGTGTGAGGAGAGAGCTGTATCTCTTGTAAGCAGCGGAGTAAGAGGAAGCTGTGCCTCTTGTAAGCAACAGATTGTAAGGGAAGCTCCGTCCCACTTGAAGGAGTAGGGTTTTAGTGAATCCTTGAGTGGTTGCTCAAGGCGAGGATGTAGGCCAAGTCGGCTGAACCTCGTAAAACTGCGTTTGTCCTCTCTCTTCCCTTCACTCCTTATTTTCAGGATTACATTTAAATTGTGTATATTGCATGCATAGATTGAATAGCCGTACACACATAATTGAGTAACAAGAAGTTGTTGGTAAATTTATAAGAAGAGTTTAAGAGGTAACTAAGTGCCTTAGAAATTTTTAAATACCCAATTCACCCCCCCTCTTGGGATTACACCTAATTCAACACAAACCACACCCATTTGGTAAGCCAAAATCATGATTTTCCAAACATATACAGTTTAAACAAGTCAAGGCATGACCATACCTATAACACAATATATAAATCACAATATATTTATGGTTTTCCAACGAAACCAAGGATACAACCAAATACCCCCTTTTCCCCAAAACTGTAACATGAAAAACCCATAATTTTGTCATCAGATTCCCCCAAATGAGTAATCAAAACACACACAGGACCGTGAACCACAATTCTACCGAGTCCGATTTCAAAAATAACTAACATAAACAGAATCCCCTTACCTTTCCCCAAATGACAAATCTTGAACTCTACGGCCCTTAAACAACGAACCAAATTCCCAAAACCTATAAAGCACAATAAAGAAGATACTCAGAATCCTATTCTCTACATAACTATCGAATTAGAATTGAAAATCGAGTCTTAACTCAATTTTGAGCCTAAACCCGAAAATGCCCGAAATGAAGATCCAATCCGTAAAACTTGTAGAGAATCCTTCCCTGATCCTCGTGATAAATTCAGATTGACGATTCATGCAACGTAGGTCAAAGTAATCTAGAGAGAGAGAGAGAGAGTACTTTGAGTTTCTAGAGAGATGGAGAGAGAATTTTAGATTTCTTAGTTAAGAAATAATGGAAACTGATATTTATAGCCCTTTGACTCAGCCGCCCTCGTCAACGAGGCACTAAAGACAATTCATCGACGAGACGGTGACCTCGTCGATGAGCCTGAGATTCCCGATTTCCTAAAACCTCTTGACTTCTCCCTGTCGATGAGTTCTTGCATTTCATCGCCAAGCAACCTAAGGCCTTTGTTGATGAACTCTGGCTTCGTCGATGAAGCCTGCTCAATTACCATTTTACCCTTCTCTTTATTAATTTAAACCATATATCACGGTTCGGGTTCTTATAGTTTTATTAAGTTACGGTCTAATCAACACCCTATTCATGACATAACATGCAGTATTTATAGTCTCAGCTCAAAAATATTTAGGTAGCTTATGTTCATTCAGCATAGTTCTACCCATTTCTTGTAATGAACTATTCTTTCTTTCCACCACATCATTTTGTTGAGGGGTCCTAGGTGCAGAAAAGTTATGTGATATGCCCTCTAGGTCACAGTAATTTTCTATGCCTTCATTTTTAAATTCAGTACCTCTATCACTTCTTATATGAGTTATCTTATAGCCTTTTTCATTTTGAATTCTCCTACAAAGCTTAGTAAATTGTTCACATGATTCATTTTTATGTGAGAGAAATAACACCCATGTAAACCTAGAAAAGTCATCAAGAATGACAAAAACATATGATTTACCACTAAGACTTTGCACAAAATTAGGACCAAACAAATCCAAGTGAAGCATTTCAAGTGGTCTAGTGGTAGATATAAATTTCTTCTTATTAAAGCTTGATTTTGTTTGCTTACCCATTTGACATGCATCACGAATTTTATCTTTCACAAATGGTGTTTTAGGCAAGCCTTTCACTAAATCTTTTCTTACTAGCTTTAACAATAAATCCATACTAGCGTGCCCTAATCGCCTATGCCATGACCAACTAGCTTCATTTATTACATGAAACCAAGTTACTTGTTGTGAAGGTAAGTTATCAAAAGCAGTAGTGTATATATTTTCATTGCAATCTACAGTAAAAAGAACTTTATGATCTGATTTACTTTTAACTATGCATTTATCATTTTCAAATGATACCTTATATCCTTTATCACACAATTGACTTATTCTCAATAAGTTATGCTTCAGCCCTTCAACTAATAGAACATTATCAATAATTAGGGAAGGATCCTTACAAACCTTACCTATGTCGATGATGCGTCCCTTTGCATTGTCGCCGAACGTCACATACCCTCTATCCTTGGGAATGATAGACGCAAATTGTGCCTTGTCGCCGGTTATGTGTCGTGAGCACCCACTATCTAGGTACCACATGTCCTTGGAGGAGCACGATCTCAAACACACCTACAAGATAGATTAAGTAACTGATGCTGATGTCCAAATTTTGTTGGGTCCACGAGGGTTAGTAATTGGATCACCCTTAACTACCCACACCTTTCTAATTTTCACATGCTTATTCCTAAGTGGACAATAAAATTGAATATGACCAATTTGTTTACATTTAAAGCATTTCATTCCACACTTAGGATCTTTAGATGGGACTTGAGATTTTGATTGGCGTGTGAAATGTCCCAAGTAAAGATTAGGTCATCTAACATTTTCAATGCCATTAAAGCCTAGACCCTCTTTACTTAGAGAATTTCTTTGGGCACCAAGTAGTTTTTCAAAATTGCGTTTGCCCTTAGTGAATTTTAAAATTTTTTTGGAGCTATCCTTCAATTTCCTCTCAAGCGCAGCTATAGTCACATTTTTTCTTTCAAAATCGAAGCATGAGAGGTTTTGGCAATTCCAAACAATTTTGACCAATTTTCGCATTTCTTTTTCAAATCATCATTTTCTTTGGTCATTTTATTCAATAGTTGTAGTTCTCTAAACGTAGGCATGCAATCAGAATCATAATCATCAGACGAATAATATGAAGATAAAGAGAACGAAGACGATACCTCATTATCAAGTTCCATCAAGCACAGATTAGCAACCTCTGAGTCGATGCGGTCCAAGTCTGAGTCACTACTACTTAATTTATCCCATGAAGTGCCTGCTTTCACAACTTTCTTCTTTTTCCTAGCATCCTTTTTTTAGTAGTGGGCAGTTCGGCTTGCATTTGTAACATGTGGGAGCATTTGATTTTTCTTTTCTTTTATTAAAATATCCCTACTTAGGTGCAGACTCCCTATATCTTTTGTATGACTTTCTATTCTTCCTGGAAGAATCTACTGAATTTTCTAGTTAGCATGGTCATATCATCCTCAGAGTCAGGTTCACTGCATTCACTAGATGTATTAGTGGAGGTTTTCAATGCAATCACCTTTTTCGCCCTATTATGTTCATTGAGTCTCTCATTTATAGCTAATTCATAGGTAATCAGGAAACCTATCAATTCATTTAGAGTCATGGCCTTAAGGTCTCTACCCTCAGAAATGGTCGTAACCTTAGCTTCCCAAACAGGATGCCACCCTTGAAGGATCTTCCTAATCATCTCATATGTAGGATAGTTCTTACCTAATGCATGCAGTGAGTTTATAATGTGTGTGAATCTAGTGTACATGCTTTGAATGGACTCACCTACATTCATCCTAAAGGCCTCATATTCACTAGTTAGCATATCTATCCTACTATCTTTCACATCCTTAGTACCTTCATATGTGACTTCTAATTTATCCCAAATTTCTTTCACAGTAGTACATGTCATTACTCTATTAAACTCATTCACATCAAGACCACAATACAGATAATTCATAGTAGTGACATTTAAACTAACAGCTTTCATGTCATCATCATATTCTTCCTCAATTTTAGGAACTCTAGTTGCACCCTCTGTTTTCATAGTAACATAATTTCCTTTTGAGACAACCCACCACACCTTCCAATCTATATTTTGAAAGTAGATATGCATCCTCTGTTTCCAGAAGGTGTAATTAACACCACTGAAAATTAGTGGTCGTGTGGAAGATGGTCCCTCAGGGAAAGGGGTCACGGTACTATGAGCCATCTAAGATCTTTTGAAAAATAACTATTGAGTCTATGCTACGTGTCTCTGATACCAATTGTTAGCTTTTCCATGATCCCAAGAGAGGGGGGGGGGTGAATTGGTATTTTCAAAATTGATAACCTAGGTCAATCTCCTAACAGCAGTATTACACAACCTTAAAGTTAATCTAGTACAAATAAATTAACTCAATTTAAATGTACATCGGAATTTAAATAGCACAACTAAATTAACCAATCATGCATGAGAAAGCTGTAAATACACATGACACCCAGAAATGTTATCGAGGTTCGCCAAACTGCCTACGTCCCCGCCTTGGCTAACAAGCAAAAGAATTACCACTATAATGCTTACTTAAGTGGGTGGAGCGACACCTAAACAACAAGTTCAATTAGCACAGGGCTGACCTCAACCTTTACAGACAATCCTTACTGAGCTGGATTACTGCCCTCTCAGGCCACACCTGGAATACAATAGTATGCTCACAATAAGACTGGTACAGTAATTATGCTTTTATGTAAAGCATATATGCACCCAATATAAGTAGTCACATACACATCAACAATATGGATATAGTGTAAGCTCAGTGATGTAAATAGTTGTGCAAACAACACTCCATAGGGTATGATCAATGGAATGTTCAAGAGCGTTCAATACAAGCAATATCTTTGAAACTGGGTAAAGCAAATTTCAATAGTTAATCAAGATTCCAAAGATATCAATAAGTTATTCAAACTAGGTCAAGAAAATTTTCTTCAATGAGATAAGCACACTACTAGTTTGAAAAATATTTTGACTTGTTAATTATATTTTTGCACAACAAAAATCAAAGCTATGAGTGCCTTGCAACAAATATGCAAAGACCCTTAAGCTTGGTAGTCTATCCCAACAAAAGATTTATAGTATGAAATCAGTGAGATAAACCTTAGCCAAACTCCCCTAAAATAATATCAATAATCAATTAAGAAAATGGGAGTTTTAGCACTATCTAGCAATTACAAGCACATTCACTATGCTCTTAAAATACCAAGATTTATCAAATGAATGAATATTTGAGGGTATTTGAGCAAAGTAGGATTTTTAGAGTAGAGAGGATTCTTGGCTAATGATTTTTGCTAATTAATTGCTAATCCTTACAAATGAGCCTATATTTATAGGCAAGGTAAAAAATATAACTGTTTGGGACCTTCAGGGTATTATTAAAAAAGTTCTAAAATGCTTAAGATACGTTAACCCAAATTAACCCATGTTTACCTCGGGTAAAAATATTTTAACCCGAGAAGGTTCGGGTGGCTGAACCGAGGTTTCGGTCGCCAAACCAGACTCTTTTTAAAAACCCTTAAAAAAAGTCCGGTAGCTCAAATTCTGGTATGGTAGCTCGAACAAAAGTCAGTAGCATTTGTTCGTAGGTTTAGGTGCCCAGTCAGTGGGTCGGTAGCCCTGGCCATTTTTGAATTGATTTCCTCAGTAGCCCGAGTTGGTGAGGTGTCCCTTTCAGAGGGTTCGAGCGCCCGCGGGAGATATGCATAAAAATGGTTTGGTCACCCGAGAGCTAGGTCAACTGTTGACTTTTCAACAATTCGAGCGCTTGAGGAGTTTTGAACACCTGGGGTTCGGTGGCTTAAGCTTTCTCAAACTTCCCTATAATATTCAATTTAATTCATTTTTAACACTCCTGAATTCTGTATGATATATGTGCATGAGTATGGGACCTAGAGTCATACTAGGGTCTTACTGAGCTTGCAATATATCTTATATGCATGATATGCAGGTAATTATTACATACCATATACCTAGTTACTATTATAGACCCATATTACATTAATTAAATTTTACAATATGAAAAAGAATCTTCAGGGTCTTTATATCTTGCTTCAATTGTCATTCCTTGAAATGCTCATACAAACTTGCACATACACTTGAAAACCATTAAATACCTAAGTATTTGTCATTATCAAAATCGGGTGTGACCTATAAGGTCAACATTGCACTTTCACTTAAGTTTGTCCCCATTGTCACATATTTCATCAGGGAAAACTTTTGGTTTTAAAAGGAACTTATAGGGTAAAAGTTGTAAGGCTTCGGGCGACTGAATCCGTGGTGTTCAAAACACCTTAGGCAAACGAACCTTTGACTAGTCAGAAGGTTGACTTGGTTTCAGACGACCGAACCAAATATGACTGTAGCATCCAAGGGTGACCGAACCTTGATTGTGACTTTTCCCACAAACTCGTCAACCTGAACTTCACGTTCAAATTTGCCTCGAGCTACCAAACACATGAGTTTGGTAGACCGAACTCTAGACTAGGTAACTAAACCGCAATCTTTTGAATTCGCCTATGGTTCAGCAGATCGAACCCTTATTCAGGCACCCGAACTATGATACCCCATGAATGAAAGAATTAAAGGATTAGATGGTACTACCCATATCAACAAGGTGCACCTTTCTTTTCGAGATCCCTTCCCATAAGAACTCCACGGTTAAGTGTGCTTGGCTTGGAGTAATCTTAAGGTGGGTGACCTTCTCGGATGTTTTCTCAGGAAGTGTGTGAGTGAGGACAAAACACACTGAAAAGGACATGTGTTGGTCTGTGGGGCCAGTCATTAGTTTGATAAGGCCCGCACCCTGTGTTGCTACCAGAGAAGGGATGTAGAGAGTTGGATGGGCGGACCAGGATGGGGCGTTATTTTGTCTTTATAAGGCTTAACATCTTGTTTCGATGCTAACAAACAAGGAAAACTTAACATATTTGATTGAGTAATAATATTTTAGGACTCACAAGGATCAAGCATGTAAATGCAAGGTCAAGGATCCATCACAAGCTTATACTTCAAAGAAGGATGCTCATATGAAGCTTAAAGCACATATTTCAAAATGATTTTTTAAAGCTTGAAGAATATGAGAGAAAGCTTAAAAGTATATCAAAGCTTGAAGGAAAGCAAGAGAGGCAAAAGAAAGAAAAGCAAAGAGAGAGAGCTCAAAAGACAAGCATGAAGACTCAAGCACCAAGAATGTTCAAAGTCTTAGAAGTCTTTATGTAAGTGATTCATATTTTAAATATCTTTTGAAATATTGTTGAAGCCCTTTAAGGGTTGAATATGGACTTAGAGACCAGATTTTAGAACCCTGGAAAATATTTTTGACAAGTCACATTTGAGCCTTTCAAATAACAAAAGAGTTTAAAAATAAAAAATGAAAATTTTTCAGAAAATGGACTGGTTAGCCTACTGACCTGAACACACTGAGATTGACCAGTTGACTGACAAAACACCAGAATGAATAAATTTGCCCAGCCGACTGACATTTTGAACTGAGATAAGTCAGCCGACTTACAAGGCCCAGCCAACTGGCCATTTTCAATGTGGTTAGCCCAGCTGATTGACAAATTAATGGAATTTATTTCTAGCAGATAGAAAGACCTCAGCTAGCTATCTAGCTTATTGACTCTATGAAATGAACTACCCAGTTACTTGTCCAGCCAACTGACTCAACGGGATTTGAATTTTTAAACTTCAACGGGAAAATTCTAAAAGTTAAATTTTCAAATGTGAACGTTATAAAAAATTGGTGGACACTCCAAGTAAATTAGGGAATAAGGAAACTAATCCTAAAAAATCTATAAATACTACCTTAATCCTAATAAGTTAATAATCAAAGTAATCACACAACATTCTTGATATCAAACTCTCAATATCTGTCAAAGTTCTCTATTGCTCGTATTCCATCTGGGAGATACCTTCTGAATTGCTGCTGACACACAAGCATATGGTTCAAACACTGATTTTTCTTAATCACTAAAAGAACCTTTAGTGATCTCTTTACTTGAGCTTCAATTCTATTTCATATTGGGATTTAAATTCTTGAAGTACATAGTGCTAAAAGTTATACTAATCTGCTCTGCTTGAGAGTGTTCTTGTACGCAGTGTTTACTTCATATTTTCTTGTAGCTCTTGGACGATTCAAGGTGTTTGGATGGTTGCCCAAGCGTGGGGTATCGCTTGGAGAGGTAGGCTCTAGCCTAATTGAAGGAGTGACCGAGTGAGGGGTATCACTTGGAGAGGCGGGCTCTAGCCTACTGAAGGAGTGTGTAACAGTTTTGTTTTTCTTAGAAAGGAACTGATCTAGTGAGTCCTTTGGTGGTTTGCCAAAGGCGAGGACATAGGCTAGGGATAAGCCGAACCTTGTAAAAATTGTGGTCTCCTTCTCTTTCCCTTACTCTCTTTAATTTTCAGCGTACTTATAAATTGCATGAATGTTTTAAATTCTTTATTATAAATACTATGAAGTTTGGAAATTGAATAAACTAAAATTTAAATTGTTTTTGGGCTTGCAGAAATCGAAAGAGAGTATGTTGGTTGATCCATACTTTGTGGAAACCGTAAGGGAGTACGTTGATTGGTGAAACACCCAAATATTCTTTAACTAAAAGTTTATTTAAAGTCTAAGATTTTGGAAAGAGTATTGGATTTTATATTGCACTTCATTTTGAGAAAGAAAAATCATTAATACAGGGCTTTATATCAGCAAACTTGCATTATCATTCTTTACTTTAAGAGGTTAAATCAAAATCATATATACAGGGCTGCAAACAAACAAAAGTTGAATCTTATATCTTGGTTTGGATATGGTGGATGATTGGATAATTGATTAATTTAGTTGATTGATTGGTTACTTCATTGATTAAAAGTTGTGTGGTTGTGAATTGTATAAAGACTTAAGTATTTGGCTGTATTGAATAAATCAACAAGAAGTCAAGAATTCAATAAAAGAAGTAAAAGAGGTTAAGGATTCTTAAAAGGAATTAAAAGAAAAATTTTAAACCTAATTCACCCCCCTCATGGGACTACACCTTAGTTTTCAATTGGTATCAGAGCAAGGTCACAACAAATCCTAACAAGTAGTTATATAAAGATCTAGATGGAACACTTTGGCGTAGCTCCCTTTGAAGAGGGACAATCCTCAACTAGCCCTCCTATCTTTTGTAGTTTAAACTACACATTTTGGAAATAACGCATGAGAATCTATCTACAAACCATGAATTAGAAAGCTTGGAAGGTTGTCACACATGGTGACTTAAAAATTTGGGATAAATTAGAAGTTACTTACCATTGATGTTAGAGATTGTAGAATAGACATGCTCACAAGCGAGTATGAAGCATTTAAGATGAAAACGGATGAATATCACTAGTATATATACTAGGTTCACCCACATAATTAACTCCCTCAATGCCTTAGGAAAAACATACACCTCTTATGAAACGATTCGAAAAATACTTAGAGGGTTGCCACCTATATGGGAACCAAAACCCTTTGCAATAACCAAAATAAGAAATTTGAAAAACAACTCCTTCGATGAACTCATAGGTTCTCTCCTCACACATGAAATGGCAATGAATGAAAGAAGTGGAAAAACTAAAGCTCAAGAATCTATAGCTATTAAAACATCAAAAGAAAACTCTAGTCATAGTGAAGAAGAGATGGAAGAGGATGGACTAGCCTACATATCCAAGAAGCTAGCAAGAATTCTTAGAAGGAAGAACAAATTCAAAAGAAGAATCCAAAACTCGGAATCAAATGAAGAAGAAACCAATACAAAGAAATTAAAGAATAAAATCCCCACGCATTATTATTGCAAGAGGGATGGACACATAAAACCAGAATGTCCACTACTTAAAAGAAGATTCTAAGAAGAAAAAGAAAAAGGCAATGAAAGCCACTACTTGGGACAATATGAGTACAAGTAGTTCCGATAATGAATCAAGTGACCAAGAAGTTGCTTATACTTACTATATGGCATGAGACAATAATGAAGAACAAAACTCTTTATCCAAATCGGTCAATGGTTATAGTAGTGATTCATCTAATGAATCCAATGATGAAAGCATGTCATCTTATGAAGAACTACAAAATGACTTATTCAAAGTACATAAGATGTTAGTTAATGTGACTAAACCATACACATCATTGAAAAATAAGAATGAAGGAGTGATAAAAGGGTTAGAATCTCTCAAACTTGTTGAAAAAGAAAAAGACTCAAAAATCAAGAAAATAGAAAATAAAAATGAAGCTATGATAAAAGAGTTAAGAGTCTAAAAATCTTGCTAAAAAGGAAAAAGATTTGAAAATCAAGAAACTAGAAAGTAAGAATGAAACTGTGATAAATGAATTAGAGTCTAAAAATCTTGCTAAAAAATAAAAAGAATTGAAAATCAAGAAATTAGAGAGCAAGAATGAAAAATTGATAAAAGAAATAGAAGACTTAAGATCTCAATACTCTATGGAAAATGAGAAAGACTTATATATTTCTGAATTAGAGAATAAGATTACTAAGATGTCTCAAAACCAAGAATAGGGTAAAAATATAGAAAATTCTGAAATAAATGATCTTAAGAAAGAAATTGAGGATCAAGCCAAAATCATTTACAATTTGATTAAAGGAAAAGAAAATTTTGACAAAATGATTGGCTCACAAAGAATGTCTCTAAATAAAGAAGGCATGGGATTCAATGGAATTGAAAATAAAAGGAAAAAGAATCTTTACATGGGATACTTTACAAAAGAATCTAAAGATTATGTTAGCACTTCTTCAAATGCTTACACCCATACCACATGTTTTCTATGAAAGAAAAAAAGGGCATGTTAAGTTCGCATGTCCATTAAAAATGAAAGGTGTGAAAAGAAAACAAGTTTGGAGAATTAAAGAAGCATCACTTGTTAAACAATCTGGACCCCAGAAAGTAAGGGTACCAAGATAAAATACTATGACTAAATCCTTCAACTACAATTGATATCAAATCTATGGAAAATCATACAAAGATATTGAACAAATTGAAATAGAGAATAAGGATGTAATTATTCAAGCTTATTAATGCTTATTGAAGTTAATGAAAATTGTTGGCCTCAAATCAATGAATGAATCATACAAGGCTTAAATTAGAAAAGTATTGAGATATATAAAGTTTGGATATGAAATCAAAAGAAAAGAAAATCTGAAGCAAATAGAGCTTATTGCATAAGTATTTTGATAAAGAAGATAGCTCGGCAGAAAAGTTGTGAAGGTCAGCCAACTAACCATAAGCTTAGCCGACTGACTAAACAAATACATTAAGGAGAAAAGATAGGTCAGCCGACTGACCAGAAGCTCAACCCAACTGACTGAAGGTAAAATTTGTAAATAAGTTTGAAATGAAATACTTGAGCAACATAAGAACAATCCAAGCAAAAGTATAGTACAATGCACATGATAATGATATACTTCATGCTTATCTGATACGCAATATGCTACATGTGTATATCTAAAAATTAGTATCTTGAAATCTTTAAAGACAATGAAAAATATTGATGATTCATGGCTTACTATATTTTGAAAATCTGAGCATTAAAGCATGATATAGAAGCATATATTTTGGCATAACATTGATATATGATTGTGAAGTTAATTCTTGACCATACATGCTAATAATGGATCACATGGATAAATTGAGAAATTTGCATCTAAATAAATTAGTATTCATGAGCTATGAATAAAGTGATATTAGCATTGGTATCTATAAAGTATATTGGTATTCATGAATATATAAATTGGTATTTGAGCATGACAAACATAATTATATCCAAGTGCATGTTATGACATTGACATAATATTGGTATCCATAAGCATAAACATTATGAATCAATGTTTAAAACATGGATGATAAATTTTGAAAGCATAATTGGTATCAAATTTGAATGTATTAAATACAGGGGGAGCCATATGACTCATTGCTTATACTATGTTTTTGGTTCTCCCTAATTTTAAATTGGTATCATATGAATTTTTCAAATTGGTATTATGTAAATTTTCAATTGGTATCATGAATGGTTTTTAATTGGTATTCCATGAATTAATGAAATGTTAAATTATTATTCTTTAATGTTTCAATTGGTATCACAAATTCAAAAGTTCAATTGGTATCATGAATTACAAATATGAAATTTTGACTATTGAAGCACACTACACATGCCATATTGAAAAATAATGAATTGAGTGTGTAAAAATATGATTTGAAATTAATCATTTTTTATATCTTACTCTTTTTGATTGATGTCAAAAGGGGGAGAAGTTTTGAGCGAAAATTGAACATGATATTAAAAATATGATATATGTATAAAAAGGGGGAGAAGTATTTGAACTTGAATGATGATCTTGAACTTGAATGATGTAATGAGCATATTGAATGATCTTATTGTTAAGATGATGTGATGAGAATGATATTGCATGATATTGAAATTGGTATTGATATTAATCTTGAAATTACAAATATTGTTAGGAAAGGGCTTATTGTAAGGGGGAGTCTTTCTAAGGCTTACTCATATTTTTGCTCCTTGTTTGTCATCATAAAAAACGGTAAGATTGTTGGCCTTAAAAGACTTAAAATCTTATTTTGAAGCTAATAAACAAGGGAAACTTAACATATTTAGTTGAGTAATAATATTTCAGGACTCACAAGGATCAAACATGTAAATGCAAGGTCAAGGATCCATTGAAAGTTTATACTTCAAAGAAGGATGATCATATGAAGCTTAAAGCATGAATTTCAAAATGATTTTTCAAAGCTTGAATAATATGATAGAAAACTTAAAAGTATATTAAAGTTAGAAGAAAAGCAAGAGAGGCAAAAGAAAGAAAAGCAAAGAGAGAGAGCTCAAAAGACAAGCATGAAGACTCAAGCTGTCATGCCCCGAACCCTATAATTGGACCCAAGGGTGAGTTAGTGACCTAACCTGTCCATGTATCATACAAAATACCATTGATACAGTATAATGAATGAGGGTCCGCCCCCGTGAGGTTCCCAGGCACCCTATACACATCCATATAAAACAGAATATACGCAGCAAAAAAAGGTCATTCTATGCATATACGTACAGTATCATACTAAAGTCTATACAACAGGAATCCAAGCTCCATAGCACAAAACGTAAACTCGGTTATCAACCATACCCCAAAATGACAACCCAAGAACAAAAGTCCAAGAACTTACCCAAGCGCTATTCGCGGTACACCGACCACTATGCTCCTACACTAAGAAGCTAGCTCCGGTTACCCGAAGGACCTGAAAATATGTACGTACAATAAGGGTGAGACACCTCTCAGTAAGGAAGAATACAGGTTATATCGATGTGTGACATTCGAGTGTTATCATGATACACAACACATACACAGTTAAATGCAGTTCCAGTACTAGTTTCATAGCAGTGCATACAAGCACACACACACATGATCAAGCAACCCGGTGTCGTCACACCCTTCGGCCCAAAGCTAGCCCACGATACCTAGCGTCAGCTCGTAGCTGACCCACGATACACAGCGCCACCGGCACATGGTGTAGCCCTAGGCTCCCATGGCATCATGCCGGTGCAAACTAGTGGATCCACACCCTTTGGTGATCGGCCGGTTAGGCTCACACCCTCAAATATAGATCCGAACACTCTTGCCAAACATGGACTAGCGATTTCATATGCCCACGGATATAGAGCCGGACACTCTCAGTACCTAGAACAACTCAGAACCCAGTTCCAATTGCATTCCACAAAACACAACTATGCATGCTCATATAACCAAACATACCACACCCATTTGGTAATCTAAAATCATGGTTTTCCACACATATATAGTTTAAATAAAGTCAATGCATGAACATCCCTATAACACAATATAAATCTTCACATACATACAATTTTTCCAACAAAACTAGGGATGCAACCCAATACCCCCTTTTTCCCAAAACTGTAATCATGAAAAACCCATAGTTTTACCCGTTGGATCCCCCCCAAATGAGTAACCAAAATGCACACAGGATCATGGACCATAGTTCCACCAAGTCCGATTTCAAAAATAACAGAGATAAACTGAATCCCCTTACCTTTCCCCAAATGGTAAATCGCGAACTCCAAGGCCCCTAAACAGCGAGCTGAGTTCCAAAACCTACAATGTACAGTACATAATATATTCACGACTTCATTCTCTACAAAACTACTGGAATAGAAATGAAAATAGAGCCTTACCTCGATTTTACGCCAAAACCCGAAAACACCCGAAACGAAGATCCGATCCGTAGATATTGTAGAGAATTCTTCTACGATCCTCGTGGTAACTTCGGATTAACGATTCTCGCGATGAACGTCGGAGAAATCTAGAGAGATGGAGAGCAGGAAAAGTTTCTATAGAAATAGAGAGAGAAAATGAGATTTCTTAGCTGATAAGTAATGAAAATATCTATTTATAGCCCTTTGACCTGGCTACTTCTCATCGACGAATGGCATCCTCGTCGAAGAGACCATGTAGATAGCTCCTCGACGAGATAATGACCTCATCGACGAGCTTGGGATTTTCGATTTTCCAAAACCCCTCAGCTTCTCCTCATTGACAAGTCTCTGAATTCGTCGCACTCCCAAAAACCTCTCGGCTTCTCCTCATCAATGAACCCCTGCACCTCGTCGACGAGAAATGTAAGGCCTTCGTCAACAAACTCTGGCTTCGTCGATGAGCCTGTTTAATTACCATCTCACCCCTCTCTTAACTAATTAAACCCACCTATCAAGGTTCGGGTTCTTACACAAGCGCCAAGAATATTCAAAGTCTTAGAAGTCTTTATGTAAGTGCTTCATATTTTAAATATCTTTTGAAATATTGTCGATGCTCTTTTAGGGTAGAATATGGACTTAGAGACCAGATTTTAGAACCCTGGAAAATATTTTTGACAAGTCACATTTGAGCCTTTCAAATAACAAAATATTTTAAAAATAAAAAATGAAAGTTTTTCAGAAAATGGACTGGTCAGCCAACTAACAGAACACACTGAGATTGGCCAGCCAATTGACAAAACACCAGAATGAATAAATTAGCCCAGCCGACTACCATTTTGAATTGAGATCAATCAGCCGACTGACAAGGCCCCGCTGACTGACCATTTCGAACAAGGTTAGGCCAGCTGACTGACAAATTAATGGAATTTATTTCTAGCGGATAGAAAGCCCTCTACCGCTTGTCCAACTAATTGACTCTATGAAATGAACTACCCAGTCGCCTGTCTAGCTGACTAACTCCACGGGATTTGAATTTTTAAACTTCAACGGGAAAATTCTAAAAGTTAGTTTTTCAAATGTGAACGTTATAAAAACTTGGTGTACACTCTAAGTAACTTGGGGAACAAGGAAACTAATCCTAAAAATTTTATAAATACTACCTTAATCCCAAGAAATTAATAACTAAGGCAGTCACACAACATTCTTGAAATCAAACTCTCAATCTCTCTCAAAGTTCTCTATTGCTCATACTCCATCTGGGAGATACCTTCTGAATTGCTACTGAATCATAAGCATACGGTTCTAACACTGAGTTTTCTTAATCACTAAAAGAACCTTTGGTGATCTCTTTACTTGAACTTCAATTCTATTTCATATTGGTATTTAAATTCTTAAAATGCATAGTACTGAAAGTTGTACTAATCTGATTTGTTTGAGAGTATTCTTGTACACAATGTTTACTTCATACTTTCTTGTAGCTCTTGGACGATTCAAGGTATTTGGATCATTGCCCAAGCATGGGGTATCACTTGGAGAAGCAAACTCTAGCCTAATTAAAGGAGTGACCGAGTGAGGGGTATCACTTGGAGAGCTCTAGCATACTGAAGAAGTGTGTAATGGTTTTGTTCTTCCCAAAAAGGAACTGGTTTCGTGAATCCTTTGGTGGTTTTCTAAAGAAGAGAACGTAGGCTGGGGATAAGCCGAACCTCGTAAAATCGTGGTCTCCTTCTCTTTCCCTTACTCTCTTTAATTTTTAGCATACATATAAACTGCGTGGATGTTTTAAATTCTTAATTATAAATACTACGAAGTTTGGAAATTGAATAAACTAAAGTTTAAATTGTTTTTGGGATTGCGGAAATCGAAAGAGAGTACGTTGGTTGATCCATACTTTGCGGAAACCGTAAGGAAGTATGTTGATTGGTGAAATGCCCAAAGATTCTTTAACTGAAAGTTTATTTAAAGTCTAAGGTTTTGGAAAGAGTGTTGGATTCATTTTGAGAAAGAAAAATCATTAATACAGGGCTCTATATCAGCAAACTTGCATTATTAATCTTTACTTTAAGAGGTTGAATCAAAATCATATATACTAGGCTATAAATAAACAAAAGCTAAATCTTATATCTTGGTTTGGATATTGTGGTTGATTGGATAATTGATTGTTTTGGTTGATTGATTAGTTACTTGATTGATTAAAAATTGTGTGGTTGTGAATTGTATAAAGACTTAAGTATTTGTTGTGTATTGAATAAATCAACAAGAAGTCAAGAATTCATTAAAAGAAGTAAAAGAGGTTAAGGATTCTTAAAAGGAATTAAAAGAAAATTTTTAAACCATATTCACTCCCCTCTTGGGACTACACCTAGTTTTCACGTTACACGAACGTTCAAAATTGACCTTTCTTTTGTGTCTATTTGGGCAACCGAACTTCAGGTCTGGCATCCGAAACTCTCGGGTTGCACAATATTTCACCGCGGTTAAGAGGGGTTAAATGGGGTTAATTTTCCTAAACATTTTTAAAATAAATTTAAGAATTCCCTTTAAGTCCCCAAAGGTCATAATTTGCCCCTTCTCTATATATATGCATTCATTTGTCTTGTTTAAGGGTGATTAGAAAAAAGGATTAAGCCAAAACTCTCTCAAATTTCCAAATCCTATTTTGCTCATACTACTTCCATACATTTATTCCTTAATTATCCAAGTATTGTGAGAGTTCCTAGAGTGCTTGTGATCCATTCTAATTTGCTTAACACTCTCACTTGTGTTGATTGTTGATTGTGTTTGATATTGAGAGTTAAGCAAGAGTAATCTAGTGTGGGGAAAACTCAGTGGCTTGTATGTTTTTTCATTCACGTTGCAAATTACCTTAGCCCATTCTTTTGTGTGCAAAATCATTTTTACAATCTACGATTCAGACATCTCTTGTGCCTAATAAATTAATAAAATAATTTTTGAGGCTATTTGAATAACCTTACTAGCATCTTTGAAACCCTAGGTTGATATTGAGATATTTCATATTGTGTTTCAAAGAAATAAACTAGTTTATACACTCTTGTGCTTATCTGAGAATACACATTATACTGAGTGTTGATAGCACACATACACATCACTGAGCTTACTATTCCTATCTTGTTAATGTGCATTGATTGATATTTGTACAAATCTGCTTGTGTAAGAAACATTTCCGTGTACATAAATTTTTATATCTGTTGCATTCCAGGCATGGGTCTAAAGAGGGAGACTAGCCCTATTGAATAGTCCTGGATTGGCTTAGACCCGATTGGGAAAGTTAGGTGCACCATCCTTGTAAGGTGTGTTATAGGTTGAGGTCAGCCCCATTAATTGACCTAATTGTATTAGGTGCCGCTCCACCCGTTAAGTGAGCATTAGTAGAATTCTCGAGCTTGCGAACTAGAGGCGGGGACGTAAACAGTATTAGCCGAACCCCAATAACATATCGTGTGCATTTTATTTTTTCTGTAATTTATTTACTACACGTGTATGTTATATTATGAATGCTGCGCATGCTTTAATTTCCACACGTTTTATTTATCTGCACATTTGGAACTGTATAAACAGACCCTAGGTTGAAGATATACTACTGCTATTTAGTTTAACCTAGGAAGAAAGTTTAAAATTCCAATTCACCCCCCCTCCTCTTGGAAATACACCAAAAACAACAAACCCGCTCTAACCTTAACAAAGTCACAAGAAGGAGGAAGAAATGGGCGGATGCAAAGAGGCAATTCCAGTGGAAAGTGAGTGGGAGATATGGTTATGGTCAAATTGCTTCTGCAACAATTTAAGGCCTTCAGAAAAGTGCACAAGGGGTTGATTAGGAAATATGAAGGTCTATTTCCTGTAATAGGAAGCGTAGGGAAAGTTTCTTACAAACTTGAACTACCTCCTAGTTTGAAGATCCATCCAGTCTTCATGCAAGCTTGCAGAAACCGTATCATCAAGACATGGAAGACCCGATCAGAATCGACTCAAAGAGAGCACCTCTTGTAGTAACTAAGTCCTTTGACAAGGAGGTTGAAGAGGTACTTGCCGATCGAGTCGTGCGAAGGAGGGGGGTGACGCCATGCACCCAATATTTGGTTAAATGGAAGGGATTGCCAGAGAGCGAGGTTAGCTGGGAAGCACAAGAAGACCTTTGGCAGTTCGAAGACCACCTATGAAGATACAAGGAAGCAATGAGGACGCCGCTCGAATAGGTGGGGGAGAGTGTATTGCCCTGCCAAAGAACATACAATTTTAAGAGGCTTAAAGTAGAATTTAGAACACTCCGGATTTATGAAGAACTCTCTAGAGTATCCTAGAGTGATCAAAAACAGTGGAGAACTCTCTAGTGTCCTAGAGTATAGTAGGACCTACTAGATATTTTTACATTGTATTGGAATGTACATATGTTAGAACCTTCCTTGTTAATATCTAGATGAATAGTCTAAAAGATGGATCTAGGACATTGATTCAAATTGATCACCATCGTCCATTAAGGAGGTGGAAGTGTATAAATACGGGGAGGCTTTATTTGGCCAAACTAACACACAAACCCTCAAAACATCGAAGTATTGTAAAACATTCTCCAACCAATACAAGAGTCTTAATTTTCTCAAACTCTATAGCTCTCTCTTGGTGTCCATTTAGTAGGTTAGGCTAACTTAGCATCACAGTCGGTGTGAATATTACTAAGTGTCGGTATGGTTGGCTTAGAGAAAGGTCTAAGGCCGTGACATGTGGCTTGCTTTGCTTGACGCCATCACTCATTGGCACTTGCAGTTGTGACTTAAGCTTTGCTTGACCCCATCGCCCATTAGCACCTGGAGCTGTGGCTTGCTTTGCTCGACACCATCGCCCATTGGCACCTAGAGTTCTTGCTTCCCTTGCTCAAAATCGAAGCCTCACAAGAAGAGGTAGTTGCAACCTTTGCACTTCGCAGATTCGCAATTGCAGTTCGACGAGCTCTGACTTCCCACTACCCAAAAAACCCTACCCAGTAGACAGTCGACACCCACTATGCAGATCAATAGTCGCAGAAACCCTCATTCCCCATTTCCCCCAAATTTACGTTTTATGTTTTTTTTAATTTAAATATTAATAAATAAAATAAAGGAGTGCTTTTAAAATCATTTTAAATGAAATGTTTACAAAATTTAAAAATAAATAAATTATATTTTTAAGCAAGTGACTCATTTATGATTCATTCCTTAAATAAACAGATTTAAATTTATATATTAATCATCTTTTAATAAATAGGTCTACTCAAATTTGAATTCGTTTAATCCCTACCCAATTCGTCCGAACCCGGTTAAACCCTTTTGTCACCCCTAAAAACTGCCCCCTCACCCCCAAATATAGCAAAAAGGAAATAAAACGCATGCAGCAAAAGGCTATGTGGTATACAGGGAGCAAAAATTTAAATGACTGTGAGAAATGGAAGGGGAAATGAACTTCAAAAGGCCTTGGCAGAAGGGAAGCAAACACCTAATGAAGTGACTCACATGCATCAACAAACACAATGAGAATCCCAAGGCTGGAAAAAACTGACCTTGAAAATGAGGAAAATCGCTCGCGAATAAAACCTGTTCTTGAGCATCTCTTAATCTCATGTGAAATGTTAGGAAAATTGAGAATTGCATTAAAGAACATAAACCTAGGATGGCAAACTGCCATTTGTACCCATATTTATAAAATAAAAAATAAGAAGATTTCATTTCCTTGTCTGAATAGAGAATTTATTCGCGGAGTTCTAGTCCATTTCTGGAAACAAGCTTCTTAGGAAAAATGTTCCATATCAGAAAGAGTTTCCAAAGGACACAAGAACGGCCATAATTATAAGAGTAGATATATCGACAACATATATTAATTAGTGGATGAACTCCTTCATCAAGTCAACATCCAAGATCAAGTCATCCAGCTGCAAACTCTCAGGCAAAATGGTAGCCATCGCTGGAGCACTGGGTGTGGCCAACAAGTCATCCATTGCCTGGCATGCAACATCCATTTCGCTTAAAACTGTTGTATCAGGCAAGACTGAAATATTCGAGGGCATCGGGGCTGTCATTGGAGTAGATATTGGCGGTGGCACCAACGCATTCAAGGAAGCAAAGCTTTCTGCAATTGCCTTGATAGCATTTTTTGACAATGAACCCACCAACGCATCTGGAAGCTCCGGCTTTTTATCAGCTGGAAAATTGAAAAGCCCTCGCACACCACGAACACAGTATAAGGCAGCATCATAGGCTCGAGCTGCCTTCTCTGGTGCATCATAGGAACCCAACCATATCCTAGTCTTGGTTTTTGGAATCCGTATTTCTGAGACCCATCTGCCCATTGATCTCATTCGAACACCCTTGTAGGGTCCTGGATTTCTCTTTTGACGAATTTTTCGCGGAGGTGCGGTTGGTGCAGAATCCATTGGCTTAGGACCAAAAGAAATCTTGGGAAATCAATCCAACAAAGGCCGATGAAGAAGCCTCAGGCAGACTACTGTTTATGGGGGAGGAGATTAATACTTTGTGTGAAAACGATAAGTAATATGAGCTCACAACACCAAGGAAAACTGCAACTGGAACTGACATGATGGTGGCACGCAATGTTATAGGCTACACGCGGCAGTGGAACCACTGCCACGTCGTTGGCTTGCCACCGACAAGGAGTTTCCAATCGTACATTAGCAAAATTGACGAGAAATTAGCTAATGCACTTGTCAGGTGTTCTCCCTATCTAAAATGGGGGGAAAATTAATACTCGCATTAAGAAAGAGATGCATAGAAATTTTCGTCCCAAGCTAACCCAAAAACACACATTGCAGCTAAGCCACTAAATTTTGCCAGCATAAAATCCTATTAATTAGAAGGCAATGTGCTTATAAAGGGTGCAGAAACCACACTTATATAACCTAAATTAGGTAAAATTCATTAATGCAGTAAAATGAGAAAAATATAGAAAAAATAAAAAGTACAAGAAAAATAAAATGTTTACATTAAAAAAAAAAATAGAAAAGGAAAATGAAGCTGAAAATCCAATGGGTCAGCATCTTCAAACTTGCAAGTAAAAGGAAAAAAGGAATTAGACATGTGAGATTACACAATTGATATATTGATATGTGGGTAAAATGTGAGTTTAATGCAAGCATAATTTAAGCTATCAATTTAAATTGGATTGATGTCGGAGTTGATTGAATTAGATTCCTCAAGCCGATAATAGTGAGTTTCAGAAGCGGGGTAAAACACACATAGACACAGAGGCTAACACTCACAGAGACGGAGACATAGAGTGAGTAAAGAGAGAAAATTGTTCATTACAAAGTTTTTGAGAAAGAATTTTAAGGACTAGAAAGAGAAGTCTAAAGATTCAGAATTGTGAAATAAGAAAGATAAAGAATTGAGAGGCTTGAATTTGCGAGAGTAGTGAAGGAGCAACAATGAAAGAGTTCAAGAAGGCTTAGGCAAAGGAAGGAAAGGTTGTAGGTTGGAAAATTTAGGAACAGAGGTTGGTTTTTTTTTTTAATTCTATATTAGTCTTGTTTAAATCTTTGACATCTTGAACTTAAAATTCTGTATTTTAAGTTTAAATTTGAATAGAATAAGAATCAAGTAATAAAGAAATTTTTCGAAAATATTGCAAAATAAAAACTGAACATTTGACCCACATACCCATACCCATACTCATATCTGGATTCAATAACCCAGATTCGAATGCCCTAGATCTGATCCAGATCTAGGTCAACTTGACCTGAGTCCTATTCAAATGACCCGAAGGCCCCAAAGACTCAAGCCAACTTTGATATGGGTCCATTGACCTTTGATCCTTACCCAAACCATTAATCTTTTCAAAAAAGGCCCAGCCCAATTAGCCTGCAGCTCATTCTAGGACCAAATGGGTTTAGTCCAAACTTAAACTCTACCCAAAGCCCTTGAACCCAGAGCCCAACCTGATTCTAGCTGGGCCTAGCCCAAAATCAATTTGAGCCCAAGTAGCCCAAGCCCAATCTTGAAATTAACAACTTCTCCCAAATTGGGCCTAATCCAAGTAAGTCAGTCAAGATTCAATTGGGCTAAACCAAGCCCTAATATTAGCCTAAAACCAAGCTGACCCCAATCAACACTAAAACTCATTTAGATCCAAAGAAAATGTAGGAAAACTCAATAAAATTCATAAAAAATCACATAATAATATAAAATAAAATAAAAGATAGATACTCATCGTTAGGGGGTTTGGATTTGTTGTTCTCTGCTCCTGCTTTTGAATCTAGGTTTGCAAAAGATAATTAGGGCGAGAGTCATAGAAATAGAAAGAACAGAAAAAGGAAAAGAGAGAGTGAGAGTGAGAGACAAAGATACAAATCCCTGTGAGAGAAAGGAAAAGTGAGAAATTGATAGATATATTCGTGAGAGAGAGAAAGAAATATAAAGAATATAAAAAAGAGAAAGAGAGAGGATTCATGTGAGAGTAGAAGGAAAGAGGGAGAGAAAGGGAAGGTGAGAGAGAAAAAGTGAGATGTGTGTGGGAGAAAGAAGAAAGTAGAGAGAAAGAAAGTGAGAAATAGAGAGGGATTTGTGTGAGGTGTACTGATAGAAACACGGAGAAAGAGAAAGTGAGATGCAGAAAGGGAGTAAGAGAAAAAGGGGGAGAAGAAGGACAAAGAATAGAGAAGAGAGAGATAGAGAAAAGAGCACAGGGAAGTGAGAGAGAACGGAGAAAGAAAAGAAAAGAGAGAGAAAAATGGTTTTTATATACATCTAAGTGGGGCACGCGTCACCATACGTACAAATAGTGAAACATGGCACAATCAGGACTGTGCATCCGGGAAGCAACATGACCCAATCATGGTTGTCTAATGTGTGTTTTCTTTGGATGGTTGGATCACTATGACGTCAGTAATATGCGTCAAATTCCTAGAATGAAACACGTTCTTCCTTGTGACTTGCAAAATTATAATATATGTAAATAGGAATGTAACACAATATATTTATTTATTTATTTTTGAATAATATTAATTAAAATTAATTCTATAGTTTTAGTGGAGAAAAATTATTTTGTATTGTATATATTATATTGAATATTTTAAAAATATTTTCAATTATTTATGCTAATTTTAATGTATATAAACAGAAATGTAATACGATATACATACTTTCATATTCTTTAACAATATAAACTAAAAATAATTATTATACACTTTTAGCAGATTTAAATATAATCAAATAATGAAAAAAGTAGAAACTAATAAATTTTAAAAATTTTAGTATTAATAAATTTCACTATATAATTTTTTAAAAAATAATCCTAACTCAACAACTCTCCATCACTTCTTTTTCAAAACTTTCATATAATATATTATATGAAAGTTTTGAAAAAGAAGTGATGGAGAGTTGTTGAGTTAGGAATATTTTTTAAAAAATTATATAGTGAAATTTATTAATACTAAAATTTTTAAAATTTGTCTAATAAAAAGAGAAGATGTTTCTAAAAAAAAATTTAAAAAACTAATGAATCAATATACATAGAGGAATTTAGTGAGACCCATGTGGATCAAAGAAAAAGAACATAGTTTAAAAAATAAATTAAAAAACTATCTAAAAAAATATTGGGACCCATATGGGCTCTCGTTGAGAGAGAAAAAGAAACAATAAGGTTAAAAAAATTGTGGGGCTTGCATGGGCCCTACATTTTTCGAAAGGAATTAAAAAAATAAAAAAAAAATAGTATAGTCTGCATTGATCCCTATGTTGTAAATCTTTAAAAATTTCTTAAAAAATTTTGGAAATCTGAGAATATTTTAAAGACTCATTTTGCTCAAATTTGATGAATTTATCTGATTATTATCTATATGCATGTTCTATTTTTGTTTGTGTGTGTCCCAATGATTATACAAATGGAAAAAAAGGTATTTCAGACCTCACCTATGTTAGTTCTGATCAGGGTTTATCTAATAAAATCTTCTCATATGGAGGTCTTATTAAATATTCTTAAATTGCACCTTATTTTATTTAAAAATTTTACTGTTAACTATTTTCTTAATAAATTAATTAAGACCATTAGATTCATTTTAGGGATACTTCATAATTAATTAGATACCATTTGCAGAACAGGTGTGTAGAGGGTGTTAGTACATTCCCCTCACATAACTGAACTCCCGATCCTAACTCTGGTAAAAGCAGACCAAGACTACTCATTCCTTGGCTTTAGGATTAGTCTGAAGACCAATTAACAAGTAGTAATTAGGTGAACTAACAACACCTAGGAAAATAACAAGTTAATGGCGACTCCATCAAACCAATGTTTTTATTATTCCTTATCATTCCAGACTCTTCTCTAAGACATTGCGATAATCCTTATAAGCTGGCGGGGGCAAGTTCATTTAGTGTGTAAGTTTTGCTTTTATGATAAGTTCATTGACTTAAACCCAATTTGTTTTTTAAAACTTTCATTTACCTTCAACGGTAGCATGAGCATTTAACTAGCTTTAGGTTCGCTATGTAATTTCGAGCACAAGGATCTTATAATATTCATATGTAAAGTGAATTAAGTATTTGAATCTTGAAATAGAAGAACATTTGAATTTTCTACCTAATAACATGTTCTTCTAAAAGTATTTTTATAAAATAAATTATTTTATTTAAAAAACATAGTTTTATAAAATTATATTTCATACATGGTACGGGATCTCTAAAAATAATTTATTATAAGAAATAGAAAAAGAAAAGTACTTTTTAGGAGAAAACTTATCTTGTTCATAACATGCAATCTCTACACTACAAGAAACAAGGTTATTAGTGACGATTCTAAACCGTCACTAATACTTAAAAAATCGTCACTATTAGTGACGATTTTCTCAATATTAGTGACGGTTCTAACTTTGTCACCATATCTGCGAATATTAATATTTATTAGTAACGAAATATTCAAACTGTCACTAATAGTGAAGTATTAGTGACGGAAGAAAACCGTCACTAATAGCCTACAACCGTCACTATAAAATTGCACATATGGCCTGCTTAACTTCGTCACTAAAGTGCATGTATTAGTGTTGGTTTTAATAACCGTCACTAATATGACTGTAGTAGTGACGGTTGAAAAATCGTCACTAATAGCACGCCTTTTAGTGACGATTATTAAAACTGTGACTAATAATTGACTATTAGTAACGATTATAGAACCGTCACTAATATTTGGCCCCCATAAGGTTGATTCTACAGTGACAGTTTTGGTCATTTAGTGACAGTTTCTAAACCGTCACTTATACTTCATTTTCCTATTATTAGTAATGGTTTTGCAAACCCTCACTAATGCTTTGAAAAAATCAATTTTTTTTTAAATTCCTATAAAAACCTTTAATTACATTTCAAAATACATAAAATTGAACCAAAATCACTAAAACATTCATAAATTATTAAAATTTAAAATAAAATTGTTCAAAATTAAAATACATACAAGTACAAATTCAAATTAAAATATACAAATTAATTCCTATTTAGTTAACAAGAAATACAAGATAAGTAAAAAGTTGCACGCATTTGATCCGACTGAAGTGTTTGGCATTGTCGTAGTGTTCTGAGAGCTGCAAGTTCTACAAAATAATAATTTCACAAGAAATTAGCTAGCTAGCTAGCTAGTATACAATGTTTGAACATATATATATATATATATGTACATAGCACGATTTTGTGTTCTAACCAAAGAACAATCCACATTTAATCATAAAGCTTTAAGAGTCGGGTACGATACATAGCACGATTTTGTGTTCTAACCAAAGAACAATCCACATTTAATCATAAAGCTTTAAGAGTCGGGTACGATGTTCAGTGTTTTCAGAAGAACCTCAATATTCAAAAAGCAAAGCACATGATGCAAATGGGTTCTTCATGCTTTATTTCTAAGAATGGTGCTCAACTCCTCTATATATGTTTTTATGCATGCACTTTCAATTTAGGATGAAGATCAATTCCCCCCCCCCCCTCCCCTTTAATGTATGAACTTTATGACCATTTTATCATATTTTCTTGTTGGAAAAAGTAACTAAAATTTCGGCAACATGCCGTTTATAAATAGAGCATTTTTTCATAACAAAACATACATACAAGCTCGAAGCAATTCAGTATACTCAATATTTCAGTAATAATCCATTCAACACAAACAGTTCAGTATACCCAATATTTGGCAATGTTCCATTCAACACAAGCAGTTCAGTATGATCAATCCAAACATTTCATACAAACAATCAAGTTAAGTAGGTCCTTGCAAGCATCAATTAAGAATAATTGTTTTTCATTACAAAGTTAAAATAAATAAAAAGTACAAGATGATTTGCATCAATACACCAAGAGGGGGGTGAATTGGAATTTTAAACTTCTTCCTAGGATTAACCAGATATTAGCAGTATTTCACAACCTAGGGTCTTTGTAAATGCAATCCCAAATGCCCAGATAAATATAATGTGCGGAAATTAAACATGCGCAGCATTCACAGTCTATCGAAAATAACATACATGTGCAGTAAATAAATTTTGAATATATAAAGTGCATACATGGTGTGCTATTGGGGTTCGACCAATACTGCCTATGTCCCCGCCTTAGTTCGCATGCCCAAAGATTCCACTAATGCTCGCTTATCGGGTGGAGCAACACTGTTTACAACACCAGGTCAAATTATCAGGGTCGACCTCAACCTTTACAACCTCTCCATAAAGGGGTGGAGAAGACCCACCTCAGGCCACACCTGAAATACAACAGATAATCAAGATAATTTTACATACAATGAAAGGTGCTTCTAACACAAGAAGAATTGTATCAATACACACAAACTATAATCGATGTGCTCATAGATAATAGTATTTAATGCTCAAGTGAGATATTGAAAATCTAATTCAAGATAATATACTCAATAAGTGAATATTCAAGGCTACCTTAAAACCCTAATCAAGTATCACACAAATATTTTATCAAATTTAATCACAACAGATACTTAGGGTTTAAGCTTACAATAGATTTATCAAATAAAGTATGTATGCTTTCGAATCTGGAAATAAGGATGCCAAGACTCAAAAGTGAAAAACAAGATTTTACCAAACAAATATTTATGTGTGAAATATAGTGGGAAAATCACACAAACAATTACTCTCAAAAATATTTTTAAGACGTATGGTAGTGTGAGAGTATTTTGCCAAGGAAAATAATTTTGAATGATGCACAATAATACAATCTAATCTTCCTACACCTTGCAATTGATTTTCAAGTTAGGAGAACTGGAAAAACAAACTCTATATTTCAAAAGGATATTTGTTAATAAGTATGTAAGAGAGTATATAAAAAAAATATATGCTTGGAATATTGAGTATATAACAAAAGAAGTATAAAATATTTGAGATAATTTTTGCTAATTACTTTTTCTACTCTTCTTACTAATCAAGGCAAATGAGGGTAAATGCATATATCTACAAATTTTGACCGTTGGGGAACTATTGGGGATTTTGAAAAAAATTAATTAAAAATTAACCCCAATTACCCTTAATTAATCACGGTAAAAATAAGGCAACCCGAGAGTTTTAGTAGCTCGGTTCTTAGGGCCGAGTGCCCGAACAAACACACAGAGAAAAGTTACTTTTTCAAGTTCGGGTGCCCAAGGGAAAGTTTGGGTGGCTGGGCCAAGTCGATTTTCCAAGCGCTTGAGGTTCGGTCACCCAAAGAATTGTTCGCTCTACCGAACTTCATAATTTGATCGTTCAGGGTTGTTGACCTAATAGATCACACCTAGTTTTGATCATGACAAATACTTTTAATACTGATGGTGTTACTAAGGTTTGCATGTAGGTTCACCTTACGTGCGTACTTGAACTAAAAGACATATCATAATGGCGTGCGGTGTTCATGCCGATGAATGAAGAAGTCTGTGTTGTATTTGTATCTCTTTTTCACTTTCTTCATTTTAGGATGTAATATTATTATGGACTGTACACTTTTATGACTTGTAATAATTTGCATCATGCATGATAGGTAGGTATGCTCAAATCGACCCTAGTTGGACTTAAGGAACGTACACAGACCTTAGAAAGACATTTTCGATAGAATAGAAAGTCCTTAGGTCCCTAAAAAAATGCACAAAAATTCCCCATAATCACTTATAATATTAGGGGAATTAATTGAAGCAAATATTGGACTTAATTGAATATATGTGAGAGGTCGGGCGACCGAATCCCAGGAGTTCAAAACTCCTCGGGTGCCTGAACTTTTGGAAAGTCAGTAGTTTAACCTGACTTCGAGCGACCATACCAAAAGTGAACCTACCGTCCACTAGTGACCAAACAAGTTCCAGTGCACTTTTCACCAACCTGGGCGCCTGAACCTTCGCGTTCAAAAAGGCCTCAGGCAACCAAACTTAGAACTGGGCACCCGAACATACGAAAATTTGGCTACTGACTTTTGTTCAACCAACCGACTCTTTCTTTAGGCTCCCGAACCATTAAAAATTTGATTTTTGACTGAGTTTGTTCGGGCACCCAAACCTCAGGCTGGGCGACCGAACCTCATGGGTTAAAATATTTTTTACCGATTTTTTAATGTGCTAAACTAGGTTAATTTTCTTAATGACTTTTAAAACAAATTTAATTATTCTCATTGAGTCCCCAACGGTCAAAAAATTTCGCCTTGCCTATATATACATGTTCATTTTCAATAATTAGCAAGGATTAGCAAAATCATTAAGGCAAAATTCTCTCAAAATTTTAAAATCTTATTTTAGCCTATATTACTCTCAAACACTCATAGACTCCATTTCTTTTGATCTTTTAAGTGTTGTGAGTATTTTTAAACCTATTGTGCTTAATCTTACTAGCTAGAACTCTCACTTGTATTATTGTTTGATTGATTTTCTTTGAGAGTTTAGCATCAAGTTCTTCTACTCATTTTACTTGATAAATCTTGTATGGGAAGACTTGGAAGGTTGTGGTTCTTACATTGTTATTGCAAGACACCTAAGCCTATAATTATTTGTGTGCAAAATCATTTTCAAAACTTGCATTCAAAGACTCCTTATGCTTAGTACATTGAGAATATCTTGTTGAGTTTGTTTGAATCAACTAACTAGCATATTTAAAACTTTGATATGATATTGTGATATTCAAATATAGTGTTTCAAATCTTGCTTAGATACACACTATAGATCTTGATTGATTATCATACTTGATTTAGTTTTTAGCACACATTAGAATACTGAGCATATTTACATATCATATGTGCTTGTAATATTGCTTGAGCTATACTGGTGTACATATTTGCTTGTGAAGAAGCGCATTTCCATGTACAAAGTTTCAAATTATTTGTTGTGTTCTAGGCGTGGGTCTGAACAGGGAGACTAACCGTGTTGAATAGTCCCGGACTGGCTTAGACCCGATTAGGAAAGTTAAGTGCGCCATCTTGGTAAGGCATGTTGGTTGAGGTCAGCCCCTTGAATTGACGTGGTTGTAACCGGTGCCGCTCCACCCATTAAGTGAACAGTAGTGGAATCCTTGTGCTGGTGTAGTCAAGGCTGGGACATAGGAAATTTGGCAGAACCCTGATAACATATCGCGTGTATTGTTTACTTTTCCGCACCTTACTTTTCTGCACGTGTATGTTTAATTCTTAAGTTGCATAGATTGACCCTAGGTTGTGTTACACTATTGTTAAAACCAGTAGATCTAGGCGATAAATTTTAAATACCCAATTCACCCCCTTTTTGGGGTTGCACCAAAACTAATAGGGGTGATTTTGAATTGAGAATTCGGGCGCCCACGGATAGTGGAAAAGTGTCTTTTAAGCGTTTGGTTGACTGTGGAAAATTAGTTCAAAGTAGGTTCGGTCACCCAGGCCGCAGTCAACTTGTTGACCCTTTGCACATTCGGTCGTTGGAACCATTTTTAACACTCTAGGTCCAATCACCCGAAGCCCTACTTTTGTCCTTAAACTTATTCAACCATGTGTGAATAATTTATAGCATTTAGGTTTGAGAGGTGATAGTTCCTATGGTCATTCTAAGGTATCTTGAACATAAATACCTATTATGCATGATATGCAGATTATTATAGACCATATGATTATTATAGACCCATAGAAAATATAACGCAATACAATAAAACTTGAAAGAAAAACAAAAGAACTTCATGCTCTGCTCCTTTACAATATTATGGATTACACCGAATGATGTGCTCATTTAAGTGTTTCTTGGCTTCCATTTCTCATCTGTCATCTGTGCTTAGAAAACTAAACCTGTTCATACACTTAGCACACAAATGAGATATTGTGGTTTGCCAAAATCAAAACAGGGATCAGACTAAAAAAAGTCAACAATCTCTCTCATTTTGATGATGACAAACACATGAGCAAAATTTGGGTTCACCTAACAAGGCTCCCCCTAACAATATGCATTAAAAGATCGATATTCAATAAAATTCACATACAAGCATGAAGACTTTAGAAATTTTCAAGTTGTGCTTTTAAAAACAGCTATCATTTTCCTTTTATAAAACATCTCCCCCTTTTGTCATCAGCAAAAGGGTTAAGCTAAATAAAACAATTTAAGCATTTTGAAAAAAAAAAATTAGCTTAAGAGAACAACCCCTGTTTGAAAGAATTTTGGGCATATAAAAAATATAACTGTTTTTGAAAAGTATGACAATTGAGTACACAAAACAGTATAAATGGTCATTTAAATTTAAAATGTCATAACAAACTAGGTCAAACTAGAAGTATTCACAAATCATTGGAGTTTGAACAGTACATAAAACCTGCAAATAGAATGGTGTTTAGAACATGCGGCATATGGTAAGAAAAGAGTGGATTTGCGAATAAATTTAGTCTAACAGGTTTGTATACATTTTCATGTGAAATCACCAAACTAGTTATGCAATTCAAAAACATATATGTATATAATAATAATAATAAGGTAAGAGATAAAGAGTTTTAGTTTTGAAATTAGTTCTTAACATAAAATATTAAAATAAATTTCCTTTTTTGATATTATCAATGAAGTACTAAGGGTGATGCTTACCAACAAAAATGTTAAAGATCATGCAAGCAAGTAAACATTATTCTGGTTTAGCATTTAAGCAAAATTTCATAAGATAACCAGAAGAGGATAACCATATAGATCTTAAGAATTTAACAACCAAATACAAGATCATATAGTGACACAAGTGACAGTGACTAACAATATATTTCACATTAAGACTTTCAATAAAATTTTCACATTTAAGCACAAGCCACAAGTGTTCATAACAGATCTAAGCTAAAAGTATTTGTGAGCATAATAAGATGAATATTTAATTTTGGATGCTCACCCTATTGATTTAAATCATAGCTTAGATGAAATGAATTGTTTATACTAATCAAGATTTATTTCATTATGCCTAGTAGTATAAACAACTATTTTTCATTCATTAAACCAACTATACTGAATATTTGTCAACTATATTTATCCTTATCAGTATAGTGGTCCCTATAAACCATAAATGCATGAAATAATGTATATTAAGGCATTTCAATAGTGCTCATAACCTAGAACAATCCATATATATTTATAGATCTTTAAGCACTCCATATAACGTTCAAGGTTTTTCAGAAGAGCCTCAATATTCAAAAAGCGAAGTGAAGCATTTGAGATCTTTAAGCTCTTTCTATAGGGATGGAGCTCAACTCCGCTAAATGTCCTCGATGATTATGCAAGGATGTATTTAAAATTTTTAGTTTTTACTCATCCTTTAAAAAAGATTTTAACATTAATTTTATCATAATCATCTATGTAAAAGGTTTTACTTTTGGGAAAATTTTTCAAAATTTTGGGAGTGTGCCATTTGTAAATTGGACATTTTCCTATAAAACTTGTACCTAATAGATTCAAGCAAACAATATATAACTCAGTTTAAGCATGCAAGAACCTATATTCACTACCAGCATGCAATATACATCTCTGCATCAACCATGCAGAAGGCATTCAATACAAGCATGCAATTCAGTAATTCAAATATATGCTATCCAACAAATGATATAATCATTATACAAACAATGAATAGTGGGTTGCAGAGTTATTCTCATCAAGGCATATAAGTGAATAATAATGTGAGAGCATTAAATTTATATAACCATGAAGAATAAAAGCTCCCCCTAAGTTATGCACTCAACTCATTTAATGCCTTTTTCATTTTCTAATTACTTAGCCAAGTGTTTTATATTTTTCGTGATTTAATCCTAACTTATCATGCTTAGGCTTAGAGGACCAAAAAGTCATAATGAGTATTTCTTTAAATGAACTAAGCCTACATTGCCTCTTTTCTTTATGAATCCTAACGAGTGAGAGGCACAAGTTCAAATGGCTTTGAATTTTAAGGTTCATGCATAGGTTTCAATGAATTTTGTTCTATCATCTAGATTGAAACCCATAGCAATCATTTTAGCCTTTAAACTTATTTTGATAAGGCGAAGCTCTAAATGATTTGATTGAAGGTTGAGAGCTTGGAGGAAAGTTGAATACTATTAAGAAGTAAATTTCTATTATGTTTAGAAGAGTATATGAGGAAGCTAACATTATGCATGATGAGCACACCAAACAATATGTCCTTACTAATTTGGCAAAGAGCATTTATGGGTATATGATTATTGTAGAACAGAGCTCTTTGGAGATTGGAAAGTATCCTTTAAATATGATCACTATTTTGAGCAAGGATACAACCAAGGAATAGGATGGGTCCCTAAAGCTCATCTCTGTGCAATGGACAACAGTTGCTTAACTTAAGATATTTAAATTCAAGTATGGATTAAGCATTAAAAAATATATACCTAGCAAAGATGTCCTGTCCAATTGGAAGTGGATTTTCTAGATCATGCTTTAGCCAATTTTCACATTTTATCCAACCATGATGATATATATACGTATTAAGTTCATGTTGGATATATTACTTGAATACTCATATTGACTTAATTATCTAAGATTCTTAGTATTCAATATAGTGTATAGTGAATGCATCTACTAAGAATTTTCATTTTAAGCACCAACCACTTCGCAAACCTACAATCATCACTACCCCTAAACCTAGGAACTAAGGGAAGATTAAAATATTTATATAATTTATATTGGAATCTGATCTTCCTTAGATCCTACAGAGTTTGCCTTCATGATTACCCACATCATTTCTTTGTCTAAACCTCTGGCACTTCTATGTAAACAACTAAACCATACGTGCCACATAATTTTGCAACATAAGCACATATTGAATTTAAATAAAACATTATACTTATTTATTCTGTTTTTACTTGATGAGGCATGATTGTGGGTTTGATAGACAAAACATGAACCCTTTTTGAAAATATTTTTCATTTTAACAGCGAAGGGTTCATTATGATTATTCTTTTCATTTTCAGCTTTGATTATACCTCTAAAATAATCATTTATCTCTTTCTTTAAGCAGTTGATTTTCAAAATCTTCTCAATCTTTTTCTTTTCAAGAATAGCATGATAATCTTTTAATTTGTATAATTGCTTTGCTATCCTTTTATTTTCATTTTTCAGAAATGATTTCTATTTAGATAACTTTGCTAGAAATTTATTCATTTTCAATAAAGTCTTATCTAACTTTTCATATGAAGGCATGTTTTAATTTATCAATTCAGCACATGATTCATCATAAGATACATCATAGTTATTATATGAATCATTGCATATGTCATCAGCAAGATTATCACAACATTCAACAGATGATTCATCAAATAATGTGTTGCAAGAATGAATAGATGAATCATCACATGCAGTATTAATTAAACCAAAAGGTGAGACATATACCTCCTCGTTGGATATTGCGGTTAGCTCATGATCTGCCACTACCTGATCATCAGATCTTGGATCTTCTAAAGTGGCAATATCCTTTTCTTGGGTCTCTCCATATCTCTTTTCTAGCTCAACTCATATCTCTTGTGCACTTCTACATGCCATGATCTCAAGAAAAATGTTAGACTCTAAGGCGCAGTATAGCAAATGCATGGCATTAGAATTAATCAAGTTGAGATCATTTTCAAAAATTTGTGCACCACTTCCTTTAGCAATCACTTGCCAAGCCTTAGTCAATTTTTTTCATAAATATGCTCATTATAAATTTCCAAGTGGTGTAATCAACACCGTAAAATAATGGAGGACTGGAAGATGATCGTCCCTCTCCGAAAGGGGATACACCAATGTGAGCCATTGCGATCTTTTGCAAAAACGTTTAAGTTTATTCAACGAGGCTCTGATATCAACTGTTGGAATTGATTTATTCCTAAGAGGGGGGTGAATTGGAATTTTAAACTTCTTCCTATGATTAACTAGATATTAGTAGTATTTCACAAACTAAGGTCTTTCTAAATGCAATCCCAAACGCACAGATAAATATAATGTGCAGAAATTTAATCATGTGCATCATTCACAATCTATTGAAAATAACATACATGTGTAGTAATTAAAATGCGAAAATATAAAGTGCACACACAGTATGTTATCGAGGTTCGACCAATACTGCCTACGTCCCCGCCTCAGCTCGCAAGCCTAAGCATTCCACTAATGCTTGCTTATCGGGTGCAGCGTCACCATTTACAACACCAAGTCAAATTACGAGGGTTGACCTCAACATTTAGAACCTCTCCTTAAAGGGGTGGAGAAGACCCACCTTAGGTCACACTTGGAATAAAACAGATAATCAAAATAATTTTGCATACAATAAAAGCTGCTTCTAACACAAGCAGATTTGTACCAATACGCACAAACTACAACTGATGCACTCACAGATAATAGTATTTAATGCTCAAGTGATATCTTGAAAATCTAATTCAAGATAATATATTCAACTCTAATCAAGTATCACACATATATTTTGTCAAATATATTCACAGCAGATACTTAGGGTTTAAGCTTGCAATAGATTTATCAAATAAAGTATGCAATCTTTCGAATCTAACAATAAGGATGCCAAAACTCATAAGCCAAAAACACGATTTTCCCGAACAAATATTTATATGTGAAATATTGTTGGAAAATCACACAAGCAATTACTTTAAAAAATATTTTCAAAACGTATGGTATTGTGAGAGTATTTTGCTAAGGAAAATTATTTTGAATGATGCATAATAATACAATCAAATCTTCCCACACCCTGCAATTGATTTGCAAGTTAGAAGAACTGGAAAAACAAACTTGCTATTTCAAAATGATATTTGCTAATAAGTATGTAAGAGAGTATATACAAAAATATGCTTGGAATATTGAGCATGTAGCAAAAGAAGTATAAAAGATTTGACAGAATATTTTGCTAATCTTCTTACTAATTAAGGAAAATGAGAGGGTATATATAGATATCCCTCAAATTTTGACCATTGGGGACCTATTGGGGATTTTGAAAAAGTTTAATTAAAAATTAACCCAAATTACCCTAAATTAACCACGATAAAAATAAGGCAACCCAAGAGTTTTGGTTGCTTGGTTCTTAGGGCTTGTCGCCCAAATAGACACATAGAGAAAAGTTACTTTTTCAAGTTTTGGTGCCTGAGGAAAAGTTCAAGTGGCTGGGCTAAGGCGATTTTCCAAATGCCCTAGGTTTAGTCATCCAGAGAATGGTTCGGTCTGCTAAACTTCATATATTGGTTGCCCACTATGATTTTGAGCTAAGAGTTCGGGTGCCCGGGGACAGTGGAAAAGTGGCTTTTAAATGTTCAGTCGACCGTGGACAATCAGTTCAAATTAGGTTTGGTTGCCCGGGCTAAAGTCAACTTGTTGACTCTTTGCACATTCGGTTGCCTGAACCATTTTTAACACTCTAGGTTCAGTCGCCCGAAGCCCTATTTTTGTCCTTGAACTTATTCAACCATGTGTGAATAAGTTATAACATTTAGGTTTGAGAGGTGATGGTTCATATGGTCATTCTAAGGTATTTTGAGCATAAATACCTATTATGCATGACATGCAAATTATTACAAACCATATGATTATTATAGACCCAAAGAAAATATAATACAATACAATACAACTTGAAAGAAAAACAAAAGAACTTCATGCTTTGTTCCTATGCAATACCTTGGATTGTGCCGAATGATGTGCTCATTTAAGTGTTTCTCGGCTTCCATTTCTCATTTGTCATCCGTGCCTAGAAAACTGAACCTGTTCATACACTTAGCACATAGATGAGATACCGTGGTTTGCCATAGTCAAAATAGGGATCAGACTCAAAAAGTCAACATAGATGCAAATAGTCAGTAACATTTTTAAGAGAAGCAACGGAAAAACTTTCTTGACTTCCAAAAAGTTCAAGAACAAAAAACGAACACCATCCTCATTACCATCCATTTCTCCCCCTTTGCTATTATCAAAAATAGGGGGATGTCACTGCTGATGATCTAAGAATGGTGCTCAACTCCTCTATATATGTTCTTATGCATGCGTTTTCAATTTAGGATAAAGATCAATCTTCATTTAGCAATCTCTCATCCTTTTGATAACAATTTAAGCACTCATCATATTATAAACATTTAGCACTTGATTTTTGGGCTTTGATAATTTTGGGGAAAATTTTAACAAAGTTTTGGCAATATGCCGTCGGTAAATAGAACATTTCCCAAATCTGTAAATCAAAGAAAGTATATATACCAGATAGCCTAGCAGTTTTCTATAGGATACAAAACATAAATCACTACATCAGCCATGCAGGTGGAATTCTAGATAAGGCATGTAATCCAGTAGATCAAATAATAGTTCATACAAAATATAAGTCATCCATCAAATAAATGTAATCATTCACTCAGTTTGAAAAAATGAGACACAAATTTTCACCTACTTAGTTGAGTGGCCATCCAAAAACATGTCTGAACTTTGCAAGAACTTATGGAGCAAACGTGTGCAGTATTTTTCTCTCTTCCAATGCAAGCCTCTTGTGCAGTCGCTTCTGATGATTTGCAAACTCCATGAATAAATCGTTTAGCTCCTTAGCTATCTTGTATTCTGCAGTTCCTGAGTGATAGAACTTTAATTCTTCGCCAATTATAGAATTTGTGCTCTGTAATTCCTGCTACAATATGAGAATCATAAAATCAATTATGCAATTTGACAACAGAGCTCCAATAATAACACAAAATCTCACTTTTATAGTTAATGATATTTCCTCAAAAATTAATAAAAATAAAAATGAAAGAACTTGTAAGGGACTTCAGTTTTAGGTTCCCGATTAATGGTTTAAACCATCCATGCTTTGGTATATTTTCAATTATCACTCACGGCCTGCAGAAAATGAACAAAACAATGAAAGCTAACTAACAAGGGAAATATAAGTTATAATGAAAGCAATTACTCCAAATCCAATATAATTTGATATAGAAATAGAGGAAAAAGCGAACACTATGCAATTAACGATAATAATGCATTAAATTGATACCTTCCTATTGAAGATGTTATAATGTCATTTGGATTCTCCAAAAATTCCCATAATTTCTCTAGGTTCTCTTTAGAATCCAACACAATGATTCCCCTCGTGTATATCTCTAAAGACAAGCTTGGGAAAATGCAGACTTGTGTTGATATGGTAGTCTGCTTCTGTATGAATTTAACAACTATTCTTGGGAACAAGTCTTTCTCCAAATTGTTAATTAATACAAAATGGTCATAGCCAGTGATTCTATTCATAAGTGAAGTTTCGTCTCTTGTATCTAAATCTTGCTCTATAGACTGAGACAAAATTGACTTGTTCTTGAAATTTGAACAATAAATATCCTCATGGTAGGCAACACTTCCAACACTAGAATCACCGCCTTCTTTTGAATCTAAACCTAACACTAGTAAGGTGGTAGGCCAATTCTCCATTGTTAAATTGTGTCTAAACAAAATATGTCCATTTTTTAATAGAGTAAAGTACATTAGTTTATAAACCGAAAAAAGAAGTCAACCTAATACCATATAGAACAATAAGGAGTTAATTTTTAGTTTCATTTTGACCAATAACCCCCCTTTACAAGACTATACAAAAAAGAACATCCATTATTTTCTATTCACAAAATGTGCTAAAAAGATAAAAACATTCACAAAAGAAATTAATCAAAGTACATGTTTTGGGCACCCTGTACCTCCTCTCTCCTTTCATTGCCTGCACGCATGGGTGGGTTGCTCATTAAAAGGACTTTTTAGTACGGTCATTATGAGACTATCTTCATAGCAGTGGTCAGATGAAAACAATTCCTAATTTTATCCACAAAGTGAAACTGCATATATATCAGGTGATATATTGGCTATCCTCACTAGTGTGGTTGACACCACATATGAGAATCTGAACAAGTTGATGATAAAATAGAATGAGCAACCCATATTGTTTTTAGTAGAATGCTTAAGAGAAAGGTCGTCACTAGAAGTCTAAAATTATTTGTTAGCTTCACCTTTATAAGTCAACTCAAGATCCCCCAAAGGGTTGGATTATTAGTATTGGTCTTACAAACCGTCACAAATATAGTTGATTATTAGTGACGATTTTTTAAAACCATCCCTAATAATGCACGTTAATGAAAGAACAATATGTGTTTGATTGGTTGAGTTTAGACGACGAGTTACGATCCTTTGTTAGGTATTTGGGTGCTTGTGAGCTAGTTGGATTCCATGTGTGTGTAGCGAAGTATCTAATCAAGCAAGAATGCACTGGGAAGGTTGCGATTCCTTTGCATCAAGGAATTCGAACAAGCGTAGTGAAAGACCTTCCAAGATGAAGGTAGAGACGGTAAATGAATGGAGCAACGAGTAGGAAAATTTCCCTCTGGATACGAAGGTTCAACCCAGTGGTGCAAGTGAAACTAATGTGAAATCAAAAGTGGCCCCAATGGTTCCACCCGAAAAGGGTGAAACAGTTGTCATGACCCAATCGCATAAAGGAGTACTCTAAGACCGTCACCATGGTGTAATGACAAGCTGTCTTGAGAAGCAGCAGCACCGGGAAGGAAATACATGGTGTTCCATATTATGGTCTATGACTCAACTTCCTACGAGAGGAAATACCCACCGTTTGATCATCATCATTTGAAATTAGAATATGATGATCAAAGCCTGGAGAAGGATCAAAGTTTCAAACTAGGCCCTATGAAGGATTTCATAGGTAAGTAATATTTTGTATTATGGTTTCTTCCTTTATCGGCCAGTGCTTCTCGATGCTGCTGCTTCTCAAGACAGCTTGTTGTTACACCATGGTGATGGTCTTAGAGTACTCCTTCATGCGATTGGGTCATGACAACTAATTTCAACCTTTTCGGGTGGAACCATTGGCCACTTTTGATTTCACATTAGTTTCACTTGCATCACTAAGTTGAAATTCCTTATCCGAAGGCAAATCTTCCTACTTGTTGCTCCATTCATTTACCATCTCTACCTTCATCTTGGAAGGTCCTTTACTATGCTTGTTAGGATTCCTTGATGCAGAGGAATCGCAACCTTCCTTGTGCATTCTTGCTTGATCAAATACTTCGCTACATACACTGGGATTCTAACTAGCTCACAAGCACCCAAACACCTAACAAAAGACTATAGCTCGTCATATAAACTCAACCAATCAAACAAAGAATGTTCTTTCGTTAACTTGCATTATTAGGGACGATTTTAAAAAATCGTCACTAATAATCCACCCCTTTAGGGGATTTTGAGTCGACTTATAAATGTGAATCTAGCAGATAATTTCAGACTACTAGTGACGGTCTTTCTCTTTAAGCATTTTACTTAAAATGACATGGGTTGCTTGTTCTATTTTATCGTCAACTCTTCCAAATTCTAATCAGTGGTGTCAACCACACTGGCAAGGTTTGCCAATATATCACTTGATATATATATATATATATATATATATATATATATATATATCCAATTTTGTTTCCTAGATAATATCAAGAATTGTTTTCATCTTTCCACTGCTACAAAGATAGCCTCCTAATGACCTTGCTAAAAATGTAGTCGTTTTCACGAGCAACCCACCCATGCGCACATGCAAAGAAAGGAGGGAGGAGGATAAGAGTATTGAGGGAAATAAGGGGGGGAGGCAGGAGATTCGGGAAACCCCAACCCCCCTTAGCGCGGATTCTATGGTTTTACAAAGTGAGAGTATTGTTGACCGTTTAACGATTGAAGGGTAGAAGTAGACCTAGAAAAAAATTGGAATGAGGTTTTACAAACCGTCACTAATAGTTCGTGAGCTAAATGAGGAAAAGGTAAATGATCATCAAACTTGACAGAAAATGATTCATATAACTAACTCCATTAGTAGTTGTACATCGTAATTACCTTTCCTAGTAATAATTTATGGCCCTGCTCTTGAGGTGCTTTCATTAATCCTTTTCATATTCACATATGCTTAATTTGATGTTTTGTGTAATTAGGTGTTCTAAAAGACATCTCATTTATTTGGAACTCAAATTATCCTTATATGGCCAAGATGTCTATACTGCACACCCGATGTGGAATCTTTACACAAAGGCCTTATATGTTAAAAAAAAAAATCTTATAGGTTCATATAATAAATTTATGATGCTAAATTGTTAAATGAACTCAATGAAAACTATCCATATTAGACAATTCAGGACCTGATTGAAATACAAACATCACTTTCAAGAATATTTTACCATGCAGTATAACATATACTCATTTTAGCGCATTGTTTATGAACTTTTGATTATTTTGAAAAAATTCTAATGAAATTTCGGCAACATGTCATCTATAAATAGAACATTTCTCATAAAGACATGCTCCAAAAACCTGGTTATTTACAACAAGTAATTCAGATTAAGCATACGAGAACCTAAAAATATCTACCAACATGCAATACATAAGTCACTGCATCAGCCATGCAAGTGACATTCAGTTCAATTAGCATACACTTCTATTACCTCAACTATCAGCATGCAATACACAAGTCACTATATCAACCATGTAGTTGGTGTTCTAGAAAAAAATATGCAATCTAGGATATTTAAGCGATTTAGTATGGTCCAATATAGTTCATGTCAAAACGTAAATGGGTCAAATTCAATATATGCAATATTGGATTGGGGAACTAGCGAGAACAAAGCAACATAGGGAAACTTTAAAAAAATATTACCAAGATAAAAGTTAAAACACAATTCAGCTAACCTTGAACCTTTGCGCACACATATGGGCCCTTGTTTTGTACTTCATTTCCTCACCTCATCAACAAAGTTGTATCCTCTTTCAGGCACAAAACCCTAGCCTTTAATTCCATAAACCGCTTCTCCCAAGCCTCAATCTCAGCCTTGGCTCACACCTTTGTGCACTCCAAATCCTTCATCTTATTCTTTAGATAAGCAACATCCTCCTTTTCACCTTCATGAGAACTCCTCGAAGGCCCCAATAAACTCTCGCATCCTTTCTTCCACCTCTTTTCCCTATCGCTCATTACTCTGTTATCCTCTCATAAACGAATGATCATCTCGTTAGCATCTTTGTACTTTTTCTTCAAGTTTTCCAATTGATCTTCAAGCAAGCATTTTCTAAGCTCCAATGCTTGATCAATGCTCCTATATAAGTGTGATCTTCACTAGAAGATCGCTCATGAATGGAGATCAGAATGGAGAGTTGGCACTCAGTAAAAGCTTGCTTGAAGATCAATTGGAAGACTTGAAGAAAAAGTATGAAGATGCTAAAGAGACGATCATTCGTTTATGAGAGGATAACAGAGTAACGAGTGATAGGGAAAAGATGAGGAAAGAGGAATGCGAAAGGTTATTGGGGCCTTCGAGGAGTTTTCGTGAAGGTGAGAAGGAGGCTTTTACTTATCTGAAGAATAAGATGAAGGATTTTGAGTGCATGAAGGCGAGAACCGAAGCTAAGATTGAGGCTTAGAAGAAGCAATTTGTGGAATTAGAGGCTAGGGTTTTGTGCCTGGAAGAGGATACGACTTTGTTGATGAGGTGGGGAAATGAAGTACAAAGCAGGGGCCCATCTATGTGCGCAAAGGTTCAAGGTTAGTTGAATTGTGTTTTAACTTTTCCACACGTGTATGTTTGCATTTATTAGTATGATTGTTTTGCATACACTCCTTTAATTTTAATTCGGATATGGTTTGGTGAATTGGCACACCTGATATGGGATCCTTACACAAAGGCCCTATGTGTAAAACAACTTATGATTATTTTGGAAAAATTCTAACAAAATTTCGGCATCATGCCATCTTAGGGTGAAGGTTAGCCCCTCCAATATAGAGTACAAAATAACTAGCTTAAGATAAAAAATAAAAAAAAAACAATTATTATTTCCTGTACAATTCAACTTAATGCTCTTTCAAACTTACACAAATTCATGTTCTTGTTACACTATCCATGGATTTTTTATCATTTTAGTAGGGGAAGATTTTTGGCTATGAATTAGAGATTCTAGTGCAGACAAACCAATATAAGAAAACATTAGGAAAATGTAAAAGAATATGATCAAATTCTGACACAAAAGATAATATGTCTCTATTGGTGCAAATAGAAAATTAAAAAAAAAAAATCTATACAAGTTTCAATGAACATTAAAATTAAATTTCATGTCTCATAAAACTTCTCCACTTTATTTACTTCTATTACAAACTCAAGAAAAGAGCACATGAAGAATACTCACATACATGGCACATAAGGCTAACCTATACTCGTAGTAATCTAAACACGCAATGAGCACATCCTCACAACCATGTAATAAACAAATGTCAATACACTCAAATTCACTCCTAGCACATGGATTGAATACAAGGGGCATTACCTCACTCATATAAAACTAAACAAGTGGCAACTACACTTAAATTCACTCCAAACACATGGACAAATCCACCCCATGCCATTTTATACTAGTATTAAATATTTTAACCATTTTTTGATCTTCCAATCCTTTTACTCATATAAATTTAGCACTATAGTTTTACATAAAAATAAAGTAGTAAATTATAGATGTGACTAAGCCAACTAGGTAGCGCAACAAAAGGCCCAATCAACTAATTCAATTTATGACTGAAATATACAAGTGGTACAAAAAAAAGAAGAAGAAGATATAAGTAAGCTTTCAAACACTATGATCTCTTTAAATTTATATACACACACATACATACATCCATACATACATACATATATACATACACACAAATAAATATATATACACATACATACATGCATACATACATACATATATACATATATACATACACACACATATACAACAGAAAATAAAAAACCAAAAAACTGTATCTTGGAAAAAAAAAAACTAAAAAAGTCCCAAAAAAAAATGTCAAACACACAAAAATATTACACTAAAAGAAGAAGAAGAAGAAGAAGAAGAAGAAGAAGAAGAAGAAGGAGGAGGAGGAGGAGGAGACGCACCTATGGTGGGGTGCTCGACGGCAAGAGACAACGTTGGTAGCAACAAATGCAATGGAGCCGATGAGCAGAGAGGAGGAGGCTGAAGTACGAATGGAGGGGAGGAGGGTTTTCAAGGGTTTTGGGGCGAGAAGTGAGGAAAATCAGCGTGGGTTAGGGCTAAAATATTTTAGACTATTAGTGACGATATTAAACCGTCACCAATACTTCTTAATCGTTACTAATATTTAGTATAATTAGTTATATATTTTTAATATAGCAACTATTAATGACAGTGTCTGAAAATCAGCACTAATAGTCAGAGTATTTGTGACGATTTTATTAAAATGATATTTTGTAATATTATACTTGTTGTGTGACGACCTGCTTAATTTTCACATTTTTTTATATAATAAAATCAATATCACAAATCCTAGCTCAGCAGATCATAATCCACCTGAACCCGTGGGCATGAGGGATACATCAAAATACATAACGAAAGCCTAAGCAGCAGGAAACACACAATCACAATATTATAAATACGAAAACATCTATCACATTACCATAAATACCAGAGTCACTATTTTCACTGTATTTCAGTATATACATCCCAAAAACAAGATCTAGGGACATTTCACACAAAATCCAACTGTCCCCACTAAAACTTACCTTTCAAAGAGGGCAGACAAACAGCACTAGACCAGCGGGGCTTTTCCCGCTCTCCTATTTGGGGCTCTTGAAAAGTTTATAAAATTTTGGGGTGAGACACCTCTCAGTAAGAGAAATAAACTAATAGCAGTGTGTGGCAACATGAGTATTCCGTGTTATACATATACCATACAGAACATATTTAGTAACTCTTACGTCAAATCTAGGAAAACACACACACACACACACACACACACACACACATATATATATATATATATATCATCAAAATATAGCAGAACATACTACATTTTCATGAACATATTTCATCTCATATAATAATAACACAAAAAATTCCTGGTAGGTTAACTGGCTTGTTGCTCTACGAGTCCAATCCTGTTTTGATAATGACAAATTACTTGGTATTTGATCTGTGCATTGAGTTTGTGAACAGGAAGCATATTAAGCATGCACGGAAAGATAACGAGTCATGGTAGTCACAAAGTAAAGTTAACAAATCTTGGTAAGATCCATGGAACTCAAAGCGTACGAGAATCAAGATGCAAGCGGAAAAGTTCAAAATCATCTTGGGAATGGGTACTTAAAACTAGTGTACTTACATTCTCGTATGATTTAATTTGAGGCTCAACATAAAGTAGAATTTCTTTAGGATTCATGCATTTCATGTATATCATTAGGGAACCTTCATGGACTTAGAAATGTTTTTGAAATTATGGAAAATATGTTTTATAAAAGGCCCAAGAAAAAGAGCAAAGCATTTTTTAAAATTAGAAAAAGGAAATATAAAAAAAGGGACTTCGGTAGCCTGAACTCTACCTCAGTAGCCTGAAAAATTTCTTCGGTTGCCTGAAGATTAAGTTCTGTAGCCTGAAGAATTAATGGGAAACACAAAAACTGGCCGAGGCATTTTGGCCGCCTGAACTGAGGACCTCATGCACCTGAACTTGCCACTTTGAAAGCCTGAACCCCACTTCGGTTGCCTGAAGTCGCGGGAAAGTTTAAAAATCAGATTTTTATTAAATGCACTCGCGAGCTTTTTCTTTGATCCAACAGGTGAGATCAACTCTAACGGTAAGATACTATATATACTGAATATCTAAACCCTAGAACTAAGCTAAGACACACAAGAAAGAGAACAACACATCTTGTTGAAAGAATATTGGAAAACTTGCTCCTATTGCTATACGATTGCCTAGACTTCAATTTCTAATCATCAAACTTGGGCACATCAACTCAGAATCTTGAAAGGAACTTGTTTACTCATCTAGATTTTCATTCTAGTATTGAGGTTTGATCATTCAAGTTATTGTTTTCAAGAACTTCTCATCTCATTACGTGTTTTTGAATATCATTAGAAAAGTTTTGATCTTGAGTGTGCGTAAACATATAAAAATTGATTTTGGAAAAGGTCATTACTTGAGAACGTTTTGTTAGATCGGCTGATTGGTTTTTGATTCCAGGGTATATAAATATACATATATATTGTTCATAGAGCTTATTATTGAAAAACTTATTTTGATTAAAAGATTGATCTTGAAAGTGCCTATACATATACATCGTTATTCTAAACAAGATCATTACTTGATTTAGGGTGTGTGATTGATTGAAAGGTTTGATTCAAGTGTGTTTTTTCTAAAAGATCCATATTTTAGATATTTAACGCTTGATTAAATATCCTTGGTACTTATAACTATATATTCTATTGAGGGATATTTTCTGAAAAAACAATATACTCAGTTTGTGATTGAATACTTGAAAGTAAAACTTTGTGATTTTGATTGATTTAATATTCAAGACAAAGTTTTTGCTCACAAGTTCACATCAAACATATTTGTGCATTTTTGCAAAGTGAACCAAGAACCCTAGTATACTCCAAAATATTTTAAATATATCTTTACTTGGGAGTTTTGGTTAAATAGGGATTTGTGTGTTGAAGCATATCATACATAAAACAATTGTATCGTTTTCATACATTCACGAGCTTCAAGTTATATCATATGATAATCTATTAGGAATTTGATTTGTACTCACACGATTTTGTTAGAAGCATTGTTTTGAGTGTTATTTTTCAGATTCTATTGTATGTACGGTTCGGTGTGTGAACCGGTGTGTGAGGAGAAAGCTGTATCTCTTGTAAGCAGTGGAGTAGGAGGAAGTTGTGCCTCTTGTAAGCAGCGGATTGTAAGGGAAGCTCCATCCCAATTTAAGGAGTAGGGTTTTAGTGAATCCTTGAGTGGTTGCTCAAGGCGAGAACGTAGGCCAAGTTGGCTAAACCTCGTAAAAACCGTGTTTGTCTTCTCTCTTCCCTTTACTCTTTATTTTTAGCACTACATTTAAATTATGTATATTGCATGTATAGATTGGATAGTCTTACACATAAGTAATTGAGTAACAAGAATTCATTGGTAAATATATAAGAAGGTTTTAAGAGGTAAATAAGTGTCAAAAAAATTTTAAATACCCAATTCACCCCCCCCTTTTGGAATTATACCTAATTCAACATGGCTGTTGTCATGTATTACCCCACATAACTAGGTTGTGTGCTCTAAAGGCAGGACCTGACAATGGTTGACCGACCACTACCAAGTCAAAAGTACAGTCTGTAAGTCTGATGGGTCTACCTGATCTGGTCCGTACACCAGGGGCACTCACACACTTCTTAAAAACCACATCGACCATCCAATCTCACACCACTCCATACAGCGGCGTTAACACAAATATCATAATCATGATGACCATGAACACATAGCAATGGTACTGTGCAAGTGCTAGCCTACATCAAGCCAACCAGGTTCTGATATCATATAACATATATTGAAATTGTGATACATGAATATTTCATATCATTAATTTTCAAATCAATCATATCATTTTGCATATATACGTATATCATAAAAAATCATCGGCCCGTACGCCGGTGTTTCACATTTTACCATAGCTCGCCCGTATGCCGGAAAATCATAACACAACCTGTACATTGGCAAATCATTTCCATAGCACGGCCCGTACGCTGGAAAAAATATCCATAGCTCAGCCCATACGCTCACAAATCATACACATAGCTCGGCCCATACACCGGTAAATCATACATATAGTTCGGCCCGTACGCCGAAAAATCATACAAATAGCTCGGCCCATACGCCGAAAAATATATCAAAATCTCAGCACATACGCTGGTTTTCGATTATAAAAATCCGTATCATTAACACATTCCTAGAAAATAGTATTTCATAACAATTTCTACTCATGCCACATTAACAAGTTTTTCGTATATTTAACATACCATCATTTTCAAAAGTATTTTCCCAAATATAAATCATATATAAATATATTTATTTTCCTGAAATCAAATGCTATAACAATATACATATTTTTCATAAAATACTAGCTTAGTTTATCCCCTTACCTAATTCTTGAAAAGCCTCTAAGAAAATCTGTCGGGTACTCGCAGGGTTCCCAACTCAACACCTTGGAAACAACATTCCCCAGAACTAAAGTTCAGTATTTCTACACGTATAACACTTCCTACAACTATCAAATAACCAAATACTGAGTAGAAAGCCTTACCGTGGATTTGAGATGGTTTCCAACTCAGCCCCACCGACGATCCGCTCCGGCAAACTTGTAGAGAACTTTCCCAGGAGCATCGTGGTGGCTTCAGATCCTTGAACCGGGGGAGATCCGGCTCGAAATAGTAAAGATAAGGGGGAAGAACCGAAGGGTGAGAGGGAGAGGGTTTCTGCGCAAGATTTCCATAAAAAATCTGAGTTTTTCACAATTTATAGGGCTAGATTCGTCGACAAGCCACGTCATCTCATCGACGAGTCCTCTAGTAATTTCGTCGATGAAACCCACAAGGTATAAGAGGACCTCGTCGACGAAGATAGGATTTCGTCGACGAGGAAATATGGAGAGAGGTTCTGGGCAGTCTAAATTTTGTCGACGAAACCCACTCCTCGTCGATGAAATTCAGACTGCCCATAACCTCTCTCGGTATTTCCTCGTCGATGAAATCCTATCTTCGTCAACGAGGTCCTCTTTTACCCTCATCGGTGAATCCCATGTGTTCTTCGACAAGGCCCTCACAATTCCCCTCGGTTATTCCTTCCAAAGTGCAATATCGTCGACGAAGTTGACTGTCTCCTTCTGTTTCCAGTTTCCATTTCCCTTTCTTTTTTTTTATTTAAATACCATTATTCTTCGGGTCGTAACATGTTGGGCCTATTTAATGACGATTTTTTAAAATTGTGACATTATTATAATCATTTTATATAATACTACTATTAGTATTATTATTAATTATTTCAAGAATTCTACTTAAGCACGTGCTCTTCTCATTGTATTTTATTTTCAACTCATCCAGATTCTCATTTGTGGTGTGAAGCACAATGGTAAGGTTGCCCAAAACATTAATTAATTATTTCTTTCCTATTTAGATTCCTAGACAATCTCAGCAATTGGTTTTATTTGTCCATAGCTAGCTACGAATTATACAATAGTAAACAACTAGCCGGTCATGGTCTATACACTGTCATTCCAAAATGTATGAACTCAAAAAGGTTTAAATTTAGAGAATCAATCTTTTCAACCAATATTCGCTATCAATTATAGCTCTAGCTTCCATCTTTTTCGTCTACTATGTTAAGAACAATCTCAGTCCATGGCCATATAGATAATTTTTCTTTGGAGTTTAAGAAATGGGTGTTGGTCCAATAGGGCTAGGTGTTTGGCCTGACTCATCAACTAGTTTCGAGGTATTTTTCCAAGGTGGGGTCATTTTTATGTTTGTGTTTCACTAATTGCACTTGATTGGCCATTTTTGTTGCCTCATTAGATCGACCTACTTGTGAATTAGTCTTGACCATTATCCCTATCAAAAAATGCATTATTAGTGACGGTTTATGAGAATCGTTAGTACTAGCTAATATAAGACAGTTAGTGACGATCTTTCTCTTCAAGCATTCAACTTAAAAAAGAATCTGAACCTTAAATGTGCTATTTCCTTTTTGGGCATCAAATTCCATTTTATTGTGATGAACAGTTTCAAAAGATCTCACAACCTCTATTGCATTTAAAAAATCAGTCCAATCATTGGAAAACTTCACTATAGATACAAAACTATTACAAGAAACCGCAAAAAAAAAAAAAAAAAAAAAAATCCGAACCAACCCGCGCACCATGCACTGCAGCTTTCCCTAGCATTTTCAAGCCTTTAACGGAGTGCAAAACTAAAAAAATAGACTACCCAAGGCCTCTTAAATGTACCCTCTACCTCCCCACAAATTTTCATAACTTTTTTAACTAATTTGCTATTTTTCCTGAAATTTTCCTTTTTCTTAATTCAAAAGCTATTAGTGACGGTTGAGAAAAATCATTACTAATAATAAACTATTAGTGACAGTTATGCTAAACCATCACTAATATTATTGACTTTCCCCGGTCAACAGTACACTATTAGTGACGGTTTCACAAACCGTCACTAATACTACAACTAATATTCTTGACTTTTACCCTGATCAAGGCTAATTTTTTAGTGACGGTTTTATGACCCGTCACTAATACAAAACTAGTAGTGACGGTTATCCTGAACCGTCACTAATAATGGCCTAGTAGTGATGGTTTTGTGAACCGTGACTAATAATTTACTATTAGTGACAGTTGAGAAACCGTGACTAATAATTCACTATTAGTGACGTCCTAAAACTGTCACTAATAGTATAGAAACGATCGCTAATATTTTCTCGGGAAATTTTAGCGCCAAAAGTGGCTTCCAACGATAGTTTAGTGACGAAATTATTAGTGACGATTTCCAAATCGTCACTAAAAGCGCCTTAGTAGTGACAGTTTTGAAAACCGTCACTAATACCTGTATTATTAGTGACTGTTTTTTAAAATCGTCACTAATAAGCACTTTTAGTGACGGTTTTCAAACTGTCACTAATAATTCTGTCACTAAAAACCAGTTCTTTTGTAGTGCTAGTGGCCATATATATTAATTTAAGACAATTACACCAATGTCCCTGTGCATCAGTACATCAAATTACTTTTAGACAATATACCAAATTTTGTGTGCAAGGGTACATCAAATTCCATATGCTTCAATGAATCTTGCACGTTGATTATGAGATCCTCCAAATAAAGAAATTGTGGGATTTTGGGAATTTAGGAGTGGATAAGACATCGTGCATATAAGATAATTGAAGATAGTCATACTTTTTATAAAAAAAAAAATATATATATACAGTAACCTACACTAATTTAACCTGAACCCCAACCTAACCTAACTTGAGTTGATGCCCAGGTCAACCAGCCTTTAATCCCCTCGTTTGGTTCTTGGGGAAATGTAAGAAATGCTTTAGAAAATCCAAGAAATCAAATAAAAGAAGGAAAGAATGAGAGATTAATAAAATGAGAGAGAGATCTGAGGGTTACCTTTGGAATAATCTAAAGTTGAAACTCGGAGATAAGGCAAGAGCTTAACACTCTCTACCGCCGCGAATACCATTCGAGACCTATAATAAAAGGGTTAAGGATAGAGATTAGAGATATGAGAGAAAGAGAAAAGAAAAATAGGGTTAAGGATAGATAGAGTGAGAAGCGGAGATAGAGGAGAGAGAGAGAGGGAGAGGAGAAAGAAAGAGAAATAGAGAGAGTGGGGAGCATAAAAGAAAGAGAAATAAAAAACGACAGAGAGAAGAGAAACAGAGAGAGATAGAGTGATGAGCAGAAAGAAAGATAAACTGAAAGAGATAGAGCCAAGAGAAAGGGAGAGAGACAAGAAAAAGAGTTGTGCAAGAGAAAGAGTGAGGAGAGGAGTGAGATAGAGAGAAAGCGATGCAAGAGAAAGAAAAAGAGAGAAGAGAAGAGAATCAGAGAGAGTGTTTGGGGAAAGGAGAAAGAAAAGAAAAGTAAAATGAGGTTTTATATTAAGTTAAAAAAAAATACAAAAATGAAAAATAACAATTAGTGGGACGCATGTCCCATATGGATTGTGACATATGACACTCCTAGGACCACGTGTTTGGAGAGCGACAAGGTGCGATCCTGGCTGTCCAATGTGCTTTTTCTCTCGACAGCGAGATTGATGCTACGTTAGCGATCTGTGTCAAACTCTTAAGACCTATCGAATTCTACCACATGGCGGATGATGTCAACAGCTGCAGTAAATAAAAAATTAAAAAAAAATGTAAAAAGTAAAAAAAAAAAAAAAAAAGCAGTGCCATGTGCCGCCACCGTTGGCTGACACGCGGCAGCTCCTTCCCCCACTAGGTCAACTTGAGTTGACCTATCCCAAACCATCGATTCATTTCTTTAATTTAAAATTTGATTTTTAATTAATTTTTCAATTTTAAAAATTTGGAAAAATAGAAAAAAAAATTAAAAAATAGGAAAAATAAATAAAAAATATTTAGGTTGTTTTTTGACTCAAAAAAAAAATTTAAAAATAAAAAATGCCAAAAATAACTAAAATGGAGAAAATTTCTTTAAAAAATCTAGAAAATTGAAGAAAAATGTTAGAAAATCTTGAGAAAATTTCTTAAAAAATTTTTGAAGCTTGAGAATATTTTAAAGACTCATTTTGCTCAAATTTGATGAGTTTTTCTTATTATTATTATTATTATTATTATTATTTATACATGTTTTATTTTTCTTTGTGTGCTTCCCAATTGCTGGCCTAACATGACTTTCAAATCTCATTATAATGATAACAAATGAAGGTTGATTTAACATGTGTTGTTAAGTGATGATGTTTCAAGAATGCTTATGTAACGACCTTCTATTTAACTGATTTTTTTTCTTTTTTTAAGTATTGTAACAATTATTATGCTCTGGTACCAAACTAACTTGAACCCAACCATCAACCTAAGCAGCGAGAAGCGGAAATCAAATGAACATAACCATATATAATTATATACAATACCAGAGTGTTAAAATATTTTCCAAAATATACATGTGTATGTTTCCCAAAATACCCTCAAATGGCTAGGGCTATACAAAAATACTCCCAAAATACTCACTCCACTATCAAGGCAGAACTGAGACCCTCTATCTGCGAGCCTGATCTGCTCGCCTACCTGGATCACCTGAAAAACGTTAAATTAATGGAATGAGCCAACGCTCAGTAAGAAGAAATATGTTATTGCTAGTGTGTGGCAAATGAGTTACAATATTATAAAAATATGTTTCTATATAGTCATGTATAACTGGATCTGTAAATACAATACAAGTAATAGAAACCACCACCATTTCCATGCGGCTTAACATATCTGTATTTTAGGTTTCTACTCAAAATATTTCTAATATATATATAAGTATATTTTTCGTCTCTGTACCCTTAAACCCGGGTCCAGTGTATTATACCTAATAATCCATGATTAACATAACATACGCAGCGGAAAAATATAATCATAATCTCCATATAATAATATACCAGAGTTTACTAATTCTAACTATAATCCATAATAAATCATCCAACACCTGCATTTCCATATATACATATATCTCTAAAAAATTTCAGTATGTTCACAAACTTTCTTTTCTCCACAGATTTAAAATATAAGGACGTAAAACATAAATATTTGCATCCCAAAATTAACATAGAAATATACCCTTTTATTTTTCTATTTTCCAATAATGCTACAAAAACATCGAGCTTTCAAAGCTCGATCTCGAGTAAATCCTGAAAAAAAAAAATCATATTCGGGTGAGACACATCTCAGTAAGGGAAGAAACCATATATTAAAACAGTGTGTGGCCAACATGAGTTTACAGATAGCATAATATTTAACATTTGAAAATCCTTAACATAATTTCCGAAATCATTCCCCGATCCTAATCAAACACATGCAAATGTTTAACCCACGAGATTACCTGAGGATAGGGGTGATTACCTGCCCATACAAGCAGCACCCCTCTGTACTAATACATTTAGCAACCCGAAGCTCACAATTTAAGCATACTAGAGCACTCACCTTACTCAATAAGCCCTCAAGTGTTAGATTAATCTCGTATTCACACCGTTCAACAATAGCTTATCGGCAAAGGCCCTAAGGATAAGGAAATCTACCCGCCCATACAAGTAGGTTCCCTCTGCCCTAGTGCGTTATGCAGCTACTGCCACAACTGAAACTACTAGTGCACTCGCCTTACATAGCAAGCCCTCAAGAGAAGAGTATGCATCGCCTAATCGTAACATGTTCTACATACATAAACACTTCTAATATCATAATACATCGTTTTTTCTATCATTATTCAATCATACACATTTGTTCATATTCATGGCTTAACATTGCATTGCATCTCACTTTAAGTGACTCTTTCCCATTTGTATCATTCACATTTCACATTTCATTTCATTGCATTGTCATTCCTTGTCATTTCATTTCATAACATTTTCATTTCATTCCTTTGTACAATAGCCGCTCTTTAGCCGTCATTTGTTAGTCCACATAGAAATGTGTTAGAATCTACTAACACAGCTCCTTCTAACTGTCATCAGTTAGTCCACATAGAAATGCGCTAGAATATGCTAACACAGCTCCTTTTAGCTGTTATCAGTTAGTCCACATAGAAATGCGCTAGATTTGCTAACACAGCTCCTTTTAGCTGTCATCAGTTAGTCTACACAGAAGTGTGCTAGATCTGCTAACATGACTGTCCTTCAGCTGTCTTACATTTACATGGTTGCATTTAACACACACATGCAATATTGTCCATATCATATTTTATTCTCATTGTTTTACTTACTTAGCCTGCATCTCATACATTTAACATATATTTGCACAGATTCTCATGCCATACAATTTAACAATAAAATTCATACACTGCCTGTAAAATAAACTAACAAGCATTTAATGTTTATATACTGAAAATACCTTTCATTTCTTACTTAATTATCCTGAAAATATTTTTCCACTTTCATCAGTTCATTTTCACACATACATATCTAATAAACAGCCCTAAACTTGAAAAAAATATAATTTAAACAGTTGGCATTTTACCCATACTGAAACATATATACGTACATATAACACAGTTTATTTTTCCATTAAATTCATAAAAAATCTGATTTAATATATATTTTTCCTCTTACTTGATTTCTTGAACTACGCCAACAGGGACTCCGAAAAATACCTGCGGCGCTCACCCGGACCCTGAAATTAAATTCCTAGTTCCAATAAATTATTCTTGAATAAAATATTATTTAAATATTTCATAGGGTCATAATTCTTAAATAAATAATAATACCCTTAAATTTAGTCAAATTCTAAAATCCCACTCTCGCTTTGGAGTAGGGTCTAGAAAATCTCAATTAAAAAATTACCTACGTCAAAATGATGATGACGACGACTAGGAACATGTGGTGGTGTCCGTTCATCGATTTAACCATATATTAACGGCGAAATTAAGAAAATGGGGGAAAATTACCTTTCCCCCAAGAGCAGTACCTAAGCCGTTCCCATGACAAATCTGCTCTAGTAGAAATGTCAGTGGCGGAGTCAAGATTCTAACAGCACCTTCCGTTTCCCAATCTGTCGCAAACTCGCTGAGTAATTGAGAGAAGGAGAGAGACACCGACGGAGGGGGCTGGCAAGCACGCAGGAAAGTTTCAGCGGGGGGGGGGGTGTGGCCGCCTGACATCTTTTCCTTTCCTCTTTTTTCTTCTTCTTCCTTCTTCTTCTTCTTTCTTTCTTATCCTCTTCTATCAGTAACTTTACATATATATATATATATATATATATATATATTATAATAACTTACTTATATATATCATTCTAATTAGTTTTTTTTTTTTTTTTTGAATCCAATGTAAAAATATTTAATTTATAAATAATTATTTAATCATTTAATTTATCTTAATTTAATTTAATTTCTTTAATTTTAATTTTTTTTAATTTAATTTTTTTTCTTTTTCCCACATCATTCCTTTTATTTATTTATTTATTTGTTATTTTATTTATTATTACTATTTTTATAATTATTTTAATCCTTTTAAATTTTCAGGTCTTTACATTCTCCCCTCCTTAAAAAAATTTCGTCCTCGAAATTTGTTACCCAATTTTTCATACCATAATTCTACGATTCACCATATCCCACACTATAATCTCAACAATACAATTATATACTTTAAATCCAATACACATCCAAGTTCTCCATATAAGGACCCGTCTCACGGCTAAGAAACATCACCGTTGATGGATTTATCGCGATTTTCTAAAACTTTCGAATGAATCAGAAAATCACAGAAGTCTGCCAAGATATTTCTGCCTCCAAGCTATAAGACAAAATCCTATACTTCCCTACGCCATACCTACTCCTCAATACCTAACCTAACCTATCCATCTAGCATCCTTATCCTAACTGTTTCCTATACTCTGGTACAAATTATCTCTAACCTAATACACTAACATTTCCATATCCAGGCGATGTGAAATTAATCACCTTTTCGGCTGGACATTGCTCTGATACCATCTGTAACGCCCCGAAGCCTTAAACCTGGGTCCGGTGCGTTATACCTAATAATCCATAATTAACATAACATACGTAGCGGAAAAATATAATCATAATCTCCATATAACAATAAACCAAAGTTTACTAATTCTAACTATAATCCATAATAAATCATCCAACACCTGCATTTCCATATATACATATATCTCCAAAACATTTCAATATGTTCACAACCTTTCTTTTCTCCACAGATTTAAAATATAAGGACGTAAAACATAAATATTTGCATCCCAAAATTAACATAGAAATATACCCTTTTATTTTTCTATTTTCCAATAATGCTACAAAAACATCGAGCTTTCAAAGCTCGATCTCGAGTAAATCCTGAAAAAAAAAAAATCATATTCGGGTGAGACACATCTCAGTAAGGGAAGAAACGATATATTAAAACAGTGTGTGGCCAACATGAGTTTACAGATAGCATAATATTTAACATTTGAAAATCCTTAACATAATTTCCGAAATCATTCCCCGATCCTAATCAAACACATGCAAATGTTTAACCCACGAGATTACCTGAGGATAGGGGTGATTACCTGCCCATACAAGCAGCACCCCTCTGTACTAATACATTTAGCAACCCGAAGCTCACAATTTAAGCATACTAGAGCACTCACCTTACTCAATAAGCCCTCAAGTGTTAGATTAATCTCGTATTCACACCGTTCAACAATAGCTTATCGGCAAAGGCCCTAAGGATAAGGAAATCTACCCGCCCATACAAGTAGGTTCCCTCTGCCCTAGTGCGTTATGCAGCTACTGCCACAACTGAAACTACTAGTGCACTCGCCTTACTCAGCAAGCCCTCAGGAAAAGAGTATGCCTCGCCCAATCGTAACATGTTCTACATACATAAATACTTCTAATATCATAATACATCGTTTTTTCTATCATTATTCAATCATACACATTTGTTCATATTCATGGCTTAACATTGCATTGCATTTCATTTTAAGTGACTCTTTCCCATTTGTATCATTCACATTTCACATTTCATTTCATTGCATTGTCATTCCTTGTCATTTCATTTCATAATATTTTCATTTCATTCCTTTGTACAATAGCCTCTTTTTAGCCGTCCTTTGTTAGTTCACATAGAAATGCGCTAGAATCTGCTAACATAGCTCCTTTTAGCTGTCATCAGTTAGTCCACATAGAAATGTGCTAGAATCTACTAACACACCTCCTTTTAGCTGTCATCAGTTAGTCCACATAGAAATGCGCTAGATTTGCTAACACAGCTCCTTTTAGCTGTCATTAGTTAGTCTACACAAAAGTGTGCTAGATCTGCTAACATGACTGTCTTTCAGCTGTCTTACATTTACATGGTTGCATTTAACACACACAGGCAATATTATCCATATCATATTTTATTCTCATTGTTTTACTTACTTAGCCTGCATCTCATACATTTAACATATATTTACACAGATTCTCATGCCACCCAATTTAACAATAAAATTCATACACTGCCTATAAAATAAACCAACCAGCATTTAATGTTTATATACTGAAAATACCTTTCATTTCTTACTTAATTATCCTGAAAATATTTTTGCACTTTCATCAGTTCATTTTCACACATACATATCTAATAAACAGCCCTAAACTCGAAAAAAATATAATTTAAACAGTTGGCATTTTACCCATACCGAAACATATATACGTACATATAACATAGTTTATTTTTCCATTAAATGCATAAAAAATCTGATTTAATATATATTTTTCCCATTACCTGGTTTCTTGAACTACACCAATAGGGACTCCGAAAAATACTTATGGTGCTCACCCGAACCCTGAAATTAAATTCCTAATTCCAATAAATTATTCCTGAATAAAATATTATTTAAATATTTCCTAGGGTCATAATTCTTAAATAAATAATAATACCCTTAAATTTAGCCAAATTCTCAAATCCCACTCTCGCTTTGGAGTAGGGCCTAGAAAACCCCAATTGAAAAATTACCTATGTCAAAATGATAATGACGACGACTAGGACCCCGTGGTGGTGTCCGTTCGTCGATTTAACCATATATTAATAGCAAAATTAAGAAAATGGAAAAAAATTACCTTTCCCCAAGAGCAGTACCTAAGTCGTTCCCATGACAATTCTGCTCGAGTAGAAATGTCGGTGGCAGAGTCATGATTCCAACGGCACCTTTCGTTTCCCGATCTGTCACAAACTCGCCGAGTAATTGGGAGAAGGAAAGAGACAGAGACGGAGGTGGCTGGCGTGCACGCAAGAAAGTTTCAGAGGGGGGGGGGGGGTGTGGCCGCCTGACATCTTCTCCTGTCTTCTTCTTTCTTCTTCTTCCTTCTTCTTTCTTTCTTATCCTCTTCTGTCAGTAACTTTATATATATATAAATATATATATATATATATATATTATAATAACTTACTTATATATATATCATTCTAATTAGTTTTTTTTTTAAATCCAATGTAAAAATATTCATTTTATAAATAATTATTTAATTATTTAATTTATCTTAATTTAATTTAATTTCTTTAATTTTAATTTTTTTAATTTAATTTTTTTTCTTTTTCCCACGTCATTCCTTTTATTTGTTTATTTGTTATTTTATTTATTTATTATTATTATTTTCTAATTATTTTAATGCTTTTAAATTTTCGGGTCTTTACAATAATAACTGAAAACTTCCCTATAGATAACCATATGTCATGATTTAACCCATCATGACAGGGTTGTGCGGTTCGTAGGCGGGATCTACCCTGGCTGGCTAATTAGGGTAAACCATTATACTCCCTCAGTCAGATTGGCCACTCCTCAACCCATATCTGATGGGGAGCCTGTCCACGTCTGGGCACAATCGACCTACTACCACATATTATCTGAATAGGTAGTTGCACTCTCAACTAAATATCTGTAGCTACGGTACCGTGTTTTGTAAACTGTATGGTCCAACAGGATCTGATACTATATAATATATTACTATATACAACTAACTGTTTTAGCATGATTCTAAAATGATTGTATCAACCATGGAGTTGTAATAAACTATAACTATATCAACTGTATCTCTAAACTGAATTGTAATCTGTAAGTCATGGTGCTGAAAAAAGTATAATCATGGTACTGAAAACTATATAATCATGGTATTCTGTAATTACTATAAAACATATCCACTAACTATATATTCTATAAAACATACCGTGAAAATACTGTAAAACATACTTCTGTACTATATTTAAATTCTCAAGCCACAAAGTAATTTAAAACATAATATTCATAATCAATAAACTGTATAAAATTCTGCTGTGAATAATAACCTAGTAAAAATACACATTCCATATTGAAAATCATTTTAGAACTACCAAACATAGCATATTTTCCTTACCTGATTTCTGCTAAAATCCCCCTACTGAGAGGGGTCCTACACTCGTAGGGTTCTCTACTCAACACCCTGAAAACCATATATCCCAGAACAAAACGTCACTATTTCTACGTCTATAGCATTTCGTGCAACTGCTAGAAAGTCAAATTCCGAATAAAAGACCTTACCCTGGATTTGGGATGAATTCAAACTTCGTCCCACCAACGATCCGCTCCGGTAGACTTGCAGACAACTCCATCAAGAGCTTTATGGTGGCCTTAGATCGTCGATCCGGTGACTGACAGATCCGAAATCAAAGGAAAAAGAGGAAGGATCCGTAGGGGAAGGAAGAGAGAGAGAGACTGCGGCCGAATTTCTATGATTAAAATCAGTTTAGGGCTCTTTATATTGCGAGATTTGTTGATGAACCACGTCACCTCGTCGACGAGTCCTGTAGAAAGTTCGTCAACGAACCTGCACCCTCATCGATGAATTTCAAACTTTCAAAAATCCTCTCTCGGCATCTTCTCATTGACAAAACTTGCCCTCGTCGACGAGACCCTCTTGTACCCTCGTTGACGAATCCCCTGTGTTCGTTGACGAGGCAATGAGAAAATCCCTTGAGTTATTATATTTAAAATGCAATGTCATCGACTGCCTCCTTTTATTACTATTTCCATTTCTCTTCCTCTTTATTATTTAAATACTATTATTCTTTAGGTCACTACAGCTTAAAATGACAAAGTTCAAAATATCAAAGGAAATGCAAGTTCAAAAGAACACCAAGGAACACAAAGCCACACTCATTTTCAAAGTGATCCAAAGGAAGCTCAAGTGGACCAAAATCATTTGGAAACCTAAAGTTGACTCAAGCTCAAAGTCTTAGAGGACTCAAAGCAAAAACTCATATGAAGACTTAAGAGCTTAGAGTGTTTAAGGCTTTAGGATGAATCTATGTAAGTACTTCATTCCAAATATCATGTGAAAATAATTTGAAGCTCTTTAGGGTTTGTCTTGGACTTAGAGACCTTATTTTAAAACCCTCGAAAAAGTTTTTATAAAGTAACAAAGCCAAAGAGCCAAGTGTTTTTGAAAAATAACCTGAAAAACAGAAAATTTGTTTGTTCAAGCGATTGAAGTGTAAGCTCAAGAGCCTGAAGATTTTCCCCAAGTGACTGAAGAATAAGTTCAAGTGCCTGAAGAATTTCCTGATGAATTTCTAAAGAGGTAGTGTACCCGCAGGCGACTAACCCCTGTCACCTTAGGCGTCTGACCCTGTTTTTAGTTCAAAAATTTCTATTTTAAAGAACTTCGGGCAACTGACCCTGTGACTTCAGGCACCAGAACACTGTTAATGGTTATATTTTTTAAAAGTTTTAAAATTCAAATCTAAGTTTCTTGTGCAACAATTTTTTTAAAAACTTGAGAAATACTCTAAGAAAACTTGGGCAACATGAATTAACCTTTATGAGCCTATAAATACATGTTTTCATAAATCAAACTTACACCAAGCAATTGAAAAACCGCTCTCAAGTTGAAAACTCTCTAGTTTTCTTAAAGCTCTCTCTTGCAAACTGCGAATTACTGAAATTCTGAAGTGCTGATCATTCTTCTTTGAGCTCTACAATATGAAATACTGATTTCCATCTAGAGAAGTATTCCAGTGATATTGTTCTTGAGCTTCGATACTATTTCATTTGATATTTGTTATTGAAGTATTTAAAACTTTCAATTGTACTAACTAGCTTTATCTGAGACCATTCTTTGTACAAAATTTTTTTTTTCTTGTTTCTTGTTTCTTGACGGTCCAGGTATTTGGATCGTTGCAACCAAGCGTGGGGTATCGTTTGGAGAGGGGGCTCCACCCTAAAGGAGGGTCTTAATCGGTTTGTTTTGCTCGGAAAGGAACGAGATAGTGGAATCTTTAGGTGGTCTTGCCTAAGGCGAGGATGTAGGCTAGGGATAAGCAAAACCTCATAAAAAATCTTGGTCTCACTCTCTACCCTCTCTATTTAAATTTCAATATGTACAAATTGTATTTCAAGGTGCATGTTTGCTGAAAAATTCGGGATTAAGAAGGCCTTTTAATCTAAGAAGGTATGTTGGTTAATATTTTGCAAAAACCTCTAAGGGAGTACGTTAATTAACCACTTGAGGAAATCTTGTTTAAAAGGAGTGCATAAAAATTGATTCATACAGGGCTATAAACTGAAATCTTGCAAACGCTGAAAAACAAAGTGCTACAGCTCTTACAAAGATTGGTTAAGTATTGTGTGATTGGGTGATTGTTTATTATTTGGTTTGTGATTGGTATTTGACTTGTGTTTGGATTGTGGTTGATTTAAAATGAAGTCATTCTTGTGTGTTTGTTTAAGTTTACAAAAGGTTGAAAATTTGTAATAACGTTTAAAAGAATTTTTATAAACCCAATTCACCCCCCTATTAGGATTACACCTTTACTTTCAATTAGTATTAGAGCCTAGTTATATCAAATCCTAACTAGAAGCTATATAAAGGTCTAAATGGCACACCTAGGTGTTTTCCCTTTTGCTGAAGGCCAATCATCTACTAGACTGCCTATCTTTTGTGGCTTAAATTATACTTTTTGGAAACAAAGAATGAAGATATACATTCAAACCATGGATTGGAAAGCATGGAAGGTTGTCACACATGGTGACTACATTCCTACTAAACTCATAGATGGTAAAGAAGTTCTGAAAGAAGAAAAAGACTTAACCGACAATGACTACAAAATGATGCAAGTAAACTCTAGTGCCATGAATGCACTATATTGTGCTTTGGATGTTAATGAGTTTAATAGGGTCATGGCATGTAAGCTAGTCAAAAAAATTTGGGACAAACTAGAAGTAACCTATGAAAGAACTATAGATGTAAGAGATAGAAGAATCGACATGCTCACAAGTGAGTATAAGGCTTTTAAGATGAACCTGAATGAAACCATCACTAGTATGCACACTAGGTTCACTCACATCAATGTCTTAGGGAAAAATTACTCAACTTATGAAATAATCTGAAAAATCCTTAGAGGACTACCACCAATTGGGGAACCTAAGGCCACTGCCATTACGGAAGGAAGAAACTTAAAAAGCCCCTCCCTAAATGAATTAATAGGTTCTCTATTTGCATATGAAATGACAATGAATGAAAGAAATTCATAGAACAATAATAAAAATAAGAAATAAATAGCCCTTAAGGCTAGTAAAGAAAGCTCTAGTGATGAGGATGAAGGCACTGAATTAGTTGATGAAGAATTAGCCTTTATCACTAAAATACTTGGAAGGTTGTTCAAGAAGAATAAAAAATTTCATCGAAAGTTTAAAGGATCAATAACAAATAAAGAAGACACAAACACAAAAAAAACTAAGAACGATCTACCGACAAGTTATAATTGTAAGAAGGTTTGACACATTAAACACGATTGTCCATGACTGAAGAAGGACAAGAAGAAGAAAAAGAAGGCTATGAAAGTTACTTGGGACAAGCTCAAATGAATCGGAGGATGACTCAGGTGAACAAGAAGTTGCCAACATGTGCTTTATGATACACAATGATGAGCTAAACTCTTATTATAGTTCATCAGAAAAATCTAGTGGAGAGTCTAGTAATAATTCATGTGATAGTATGACTTCATATAAGGAAATACAAGCTGGACTATTCAACTTACACAATAGGTTCATCAAAGTTTCTAAAAGAAACATAACCTTAAAAGAACAAAATGAAAATTTTAAGAATCAACTAGAAAGTTCTAAATCGGTTGAAAAAGAAAAAAGATTCTCATATTGATGATCTAATGAAGAAAATTAACAATATGTCTCAAGAATTAGTAAAACTACAAGTAAATGATGAAAGCAAGAAAGACCTAGAGCTAAGTGATCTTAAAAGCAAAATTGAAGATAAAGATAAAATCATTTACAATTTTATTAGAGGAAAATAAAATTTTAAAAAAATGGTTGGTCAACAAAGGATGATTAGCAACAAAGAAGGAATAGGTTACAATGGAATATAAAACAAAAGGAAGAAAAAGTTACTTATGGGATATTCTGTAAAAGAAGAAAAATGCTATGCAATCACATCTTCTACAAATATACATGAAAACACTACTTGCTACTTGTGTAGAAATAAGGGACACATAAAAATCAATTGTCCACTTAAAAAGAAATATGTCAAAATAAAGAATGAATGAGAAGTAAACACTAAAACTAGGAATGACTTAAAAAGAATTAAGAAGGTTTGGGTTCCAAAAGTAACACCATAAATCCTTCCTTGCAGGTACACTTTAGGACTACTCCATCAAAGGAAAAATGGTACTTGGATAGTGGGCGTTCAAGACATATGACGGGAGATAGAACAAAGTTCATGTCCCTAATTCAAAAAGATGGAGGCTATGTGACCTTCGGTGACAATGCCAAAGGTAAAATCATCGGTATAGGTAAAATTGGTAAAAAAAAACCTTCACTTACTATTGATAATGTTTTGTTAGTTGATGGACTAAAGCATAATCTTTTAAGTATATGTCAACTTAGTGACAAAGGTTTTGACATAATCTCTAAACAAGATAAGTGTATAGTTCAAAATCCTAGAAAACATGAAATTTTATTCACAGCCTATAGAGTAAATAATGTATATTGTATAAACCTTAAAAACTTAGTCTCTCAAGATGTAACAAGCTTGGTTGCCATAAATGAAGCTAGTTGGCTTTGGCATAGAAGGCTAGGACATGCAAGCATGGACTTATTATCAAACCAATCTAGAAAGAACTTAGTTAAAGGTTTACCAGATACAAAGTTTATAAAAGATAAAATTTGTGATGTTTGCCAACTTGGAAAACAAATCAAAACAAGTTTTAAAAAGAATAAACATATATCAACTAGTAGACCCTTAGAACTTATACATTTGGATTTGTTTGGTCCTACTATAAGTCAAAGCATAGGAGGTAAGCAATATGCCTTTGTAATAGTTGATGACTATTTTAGGTCTACTTAGGTATTGTTTTTAGCCTCCAAGGATGAAGCTTGTAATATGTTGATAAATCTATGCAAGAAACTTCAAAATGAAAAAGGATATAATGTTTCAAACATAAGAAGTGATCAAAGAAGAGAATTCAACAACAAAAATGTTGATAAATTTTGCAATGAACATGGAATTAATCATAATTTTTTAGCACCTATAACTCCACAACAAAATGGAGTTATTGAAAGAAAGAATAGAATACTTCAAGAAATGGCAAGAATAATGTTAAATGAACATAATCTACCAAAATACTTTTGAGCAGAAGTTATAAACACTGCATACTATGCAATAAATAGAGTTTTTTATAAGAAAAAACTTGAATAAAACTCCCCATTAACTTTGAACAGGTAGAAGACCTAACATCTGTTACTTCCATGTTTTTGGTTGTAAATGCTATGTATTAAATGATAAAGATGATTTAGGAAAATTTGATGCAAAAGCTGATGAAGGGATATTCCTAGGATATTCATTAAAAAGCAAAGCCTTTAGCATATACAATAAAAGAACTTTTACAATCATGGAATCAATTCATTTAACCTTTGATGAAGAAAGTCAATTCAATAAACCAATAAAAATTGAAGAAGTACAAACTACTCAAAAACAAGAAGACTTAGACATAGTAGAAGAAAAAGAAGAAGAAAATAAAGAAAAACTAAATGATGTTGTTGAAAATACTAAACTACCAAAAGAATGGAAATATATTAGAAATCATCCAAAAGATCAAATAATAGGAGAACCATCAAGAGAAATAACTACAAGATCCTCTTTGAAAAACTTATGCAGTCACTATGCTTTCTTATCTCAAGATGAACCAAAGAATGTAGAAGAAGTTTTAAGTGATGACTCATGGATAATTGCCATGCAAGAAAAGCTAAATCAATTTGAAAAAAGTAAAGTATGGAAAATAGTTCCCAAATCGGATAATCATTCAATTATAGGAACTAAATGGGTATTTAGAAATAAATAGGATGAAAATGGAATATTGGTAAGAAACAAAGCTATACTTGTAGCTAAAGGATATAACCAAGAAGAAAGAATAAATTATGATGAAACATTTGCTCCCGTAGCTAGAATGGAAGCAATCAGGATGCTCTTTACTTATGCATCTAATAAGGAATTTAAATTATATCAAATGGATGTGAAGAGTGCATTTTTAAATGGTTATATTAATGAAGAGGTATATGTAGAACAACCACCGAGCTTTGAAGACATACGAAAACCTAAATATGTGTACAAACTAACTAAGGCCTTACATGGTTTGTGTAACGACCCAAAAAGTCTACCATTTTTTTTCCTTACCTATTTACTCCTGTATCCATGAATTATCTGCTATAACCTCGCAGGCTCCAAGTGAGCACTGAGGGAACCCTGCTCATATTACACACCTAAGTAGTGGAAAACATAAAAACACACATTTATATTTACAATACCAGAATCCAATTTTCCCCAACACATAAATTACATAAACACACATCATCCTAGTATTATATGCCCAAAACTCCTAGTTATTACTCAAAATACAATCTCCTGTTAAAACTTACCCTACATATAGGGTAGTGAACTTGTAGTAACCCGGAAAATAATAGAATTTAAATAAAGAGGGAGAGAAAATAGAAACAGAAACAAAAGGAGGCCGTAGACTTCGTTGACGACATTGCATTTTGGAGAATAAAAATAATTTCAGGAAATTGCCCAGCTTCATCGACAAACACAAGGTCTCGTCGATGAAGGTCTTCAGAATTTCATCGACAAACACAGGGCTTCGTCAATGAGAAAATACCGAGAGAGGTTTCCGGCTGCTATGAATTTCATCAACGAACACAGGGCTTTGTCGACAAATTTTATGAAAGACTCGTCGACAAGGTGACGTGTCTCGTTGACGAATATGGCAGTATAAAAGGAGGGAAACCGGGATATTTTTTAATTTTTCGCGCCGCTCTCTCTCTCTCTCTACGTCACTCTCTCCCTTCTCTCTTCGATTTCAACCCCACCAGTCGCCGGATTGACGATCCGAAACTACCACGATGCTCCTGACGGAGTTTTCTACAAGTCTACCGGAGCAGATTGCTGGGAAAATAGAGTTGGATTTCATCCCAAATTCGAGATAAGACCTTTTAGTCTCTTTTTGGCCTCATGACAATTATAGGAAATGATATAGGTAGAAAAATACTGATATTATGTTCTAGCATATGTTGGTTTCAAGGTGTTTTGTAGGAGACCCTGCGGGTGTTAGGCTTGTATTCCCTAGGGGCTTTCCAGTAGTCAGGTAAGGGAAATATGCTATGCTAGACATTTCTTAAAATATGATACAGTTTATTTAATTACAAAAATTATGTATTTAGTATGGTGTGGCTTGTGAATATGTATATGGTATGGGGATATGTTTTAAGAATTTAGTTTCATGATTTTATGAATTTCAGTATTATGATCATGCAGCTTCAGTAATATGATTATTCAGTTCTCAGTATTACGTATGAATTACAGTTACATTTTATGCAACATCATGATTATTTCAGTACTTCAAAATCATGACAAATCAGATATATATATATATATATATATATAGAAATATATTATTTGATATCAGACCTTGTTGGACTTGTAGCTACAGAGCACGATACTATTGCTACAGATACTATGTTACTTATTTAGTGCAACCACCTATTCAGATAATACGTGGTAAGGTTGACCACCTAGGCCCTTGAAGAGGTTAGGGTCCCCATCCAGATATGGGTTGAGGTGGGCAGGTCGACTGACGGAGTTCAGTGATTTATTCCTAGTTGGCCAGCTAGGGTAAATCCCGCCTACGGGCCGCACAACCCTGTCATAAGGAGGGGCAAGTCGTGACACACAAATAGCCATAGGGAACAGTTTCAGTTACTATTATTTTTGTACAGATTTACAGAAACAGAGACCATACTTATGTACACTAGAAGTACTTTGAATTATAACCATAATAATGTATGTTGAGCAATAGGGAAAAGGGGTGGTGTATTTTATTATTGGTACTGTACTTTGTATTCAGCTATTCATGTTTATATGAAAACAGATTTCATGATATATATATATATATATATATATATATATATATATATATATATAGTAGCTCATTTGCCACACACTAGTAATAGCATATTTCTTCTTACTGAGCGTTGACTCATCCCAGTGTTGATATATTTTTCAAGTGATCCAAGTAGGCGAGCAGACCAGGCTCGCAAATAGAAGAGCTTCAGTAGTGCCCTATCAGAGAGTGAGTATCATTTTTGGGAATTATTTTGTAAACCCTCGATAGTTGAGAGCATTTTTGGGGACAAATATATGTACATATTTGGGAAAAACATGGTAGTACTCTGGTTTTGGTATTATATGATATGGACATGTTTATTTAGTTTATGTTTTTCGCTGCTTAGGTTAATAATTGGGTTTTTCTACAGTATGGTATCAGAGCACGTTAGACATCATGGTATAAAAAAAAAAACCAGTTAATTATGCAGCAGGTCGTTACAGAACTCGCCCTCTATTGACCTCATAGGTCATACCCGGTTTTGATAATGACAAATACTCAAGTATTTGATGGATATCTAGTTTCTGTGCAGGTTTATATTTGTTGATCAATTGATGGCACATGAAGTAAAGCCTGAAGACCCTAAAGTTTTCTTTTGTTGTAATTTATATTATTGCTCAATTCGGGTCTATAATAGTAAATATAGGGAAAGGTCTGTAATAATCTCTGCATGTCATGCATGTAGGTAATTGTAAGATCAAGAACTTAGAAAGAAATTAGGGACGGTCGACCGACGCTGGATTTTTTCGGGTGTCCTCAAAGACCTTAGAAGGCCCCTAGGTCCTTGCACAACACTTAGGAAAGTCCCCATTATCACATATATTATTTGGGGAATCTTATGTTTTGAAGTTGGGCTTAATAGGCAAAATCTATGAGAGATCGGGTGAGCAAACCTGTGGTGTTCAAAACACCTTGTGCGCCCAAACAGTGGATCAGTCAAGATGTTGACCTAAGTTCAGCAAATCGAACTACAATGCACATACCATCCACGGTCAACCGAACCGCTAATTTGACCTTTCCTAACAACTCGAAAGCCCGAACCTCAGCGTTCAAATCATGCTCAGGAGACTGAACACATGAGTTCGGTTAACCGAACTTTAGACCGGGCACCCAAATCTCGGATAGTGTGGAAATCACCTTGGTTCAGCAAGCCAAACCCATGCTCAGGTGACCAAACTTCAAAAACACCTTTTTGCACTGTTTGTTCGGGCACCTGAACCTTGGATCGGGCACCCGAAACTCTCAAGTTGTTTTATTTTTTAACTGAGGTAAAATAGGTTAAACAGGGTTAATTTTGTTAAATGATTTTAGAACAATTTTAATAATACCCTACATGTCCTTCACAGTCATAATTTGGCCCACTTTTATATATAGGGGCTCATTTGTGAAAATTAGCACAAGATTAACAAGATCATTAGTAAAATATCCTCTCAAATTTAAAAAGCCTATTTTTCCTATACTATTTCCAAATACTTTCGTACACTTATTTCCTCGATCATTCAAGCATTGTGAGAGTTCCTAAATATGCTAGTGCTTTATATTACATTGCTTAAAGCTCTCATCTTTGTGGTTGTTGATTGTTTGATTTTTGAGAGTTAAGAAAAAGTGTTTCCCATAGATTTAACTTGATAAATCTTGTGTTGGGAAAAACTCATTAGCTTGAGGATCTTAGCATTGTTATTACAAGATTCCTTTAAGCAATACTTTTTGTGTGCAAAGTATTTTACAAGCTATATTTTTCAAACAACTCTTGTGCTTATTTCACGGAGGAAAATATTTTTGAATTAGTTTGAATATTTTTGCCATCATCTTTGAAACCCAAATCTATTATTGAGATTTGTTATATAATGTTTTAAAGATTAGCTCATTAGAACACTTTTGAGCATATTTGTGATTATACATTGTTGAGTATTATTTGCACAAAATCACATCACCGAGCTTTCAATTCCTATATTGTTGATGTGTGGTTGATTGATTATCATTGGTACATATCTGCTTGCTGAAGAAGCATATTTCCTTGTACGCAAAATTTTATATACATTTGTTGTATTTCAGGCGTGGGCCAGAAGAGGGAGACTAACCTTGTGAAATAGTCCAGGATTAGCTTAAACTCAGTTAGGAAAGCTACGTGCACCATCTTGGTCAGGTGTAGGTTGAGGCCAACCCCATGAATAAACTTGGTTGTAATCGGTGCCGCTCCACCCGTGAAGTAAGCCTTATAGTGGAATCATTATGCTGGTGAGCCAAGGCGGAGACGTACGCTAGAACAACCTCTTAATTTCCATATTTTTTTTCCATAATATAATAAAACCAGTATAACACATCCAGCAGATCATGATCAACCTGAACCCATGGGTACCAGGGATACATCAGAGATATAATATAGAAGCCTAAACAGCAGGAAACATAAAATTATATACATCTCCACGTATTATCTAACACAATACCAGAGTTACTATATTCATTATATACATCTCAGAATAGTTAAAAACCAGTCCAAAGGTCCCACAAGACCATCCAACCATACCAAAATACATACCCTTCAGAAAGGGCAGATCAACAATAACTACCTCAGTGGAGCTTTATCCGCTCTCCTATCAGAGGCTCCTTAAAAGTTCATATAATTTGGGGTGAGACACCTCTCGGTAAGGTAAATAAACTAACACTAGTGTGTGGCAACATGAGTTTATCCGTGCAATACATAAAAGCATATATAAGCATATCTAGTAAATATGTCGGTATCATTTCTGGGAAAAGCATGCATAATCATAACATGGCAGAACATACTAGATTTTCATAGCATAATCCATCTCATATAATAATAATACAAAAACAACCCTGGTAGGTTAGCTGGTTGTTGTCATGTATTAGCCCCACATGACTGGGTTGTGTGGCCCAAAGGCGGGACCTGACAATGGTTGGCCAACCACTGTCAAGTCAAAAGTACAGTCTGTAAGTCCTATGGGTCTGCCAGACTTGGTCCGTACACCAGTGGCGTCCACACCTCTTAAAAGCACATCGACTATCCATTCTCATGCTACTCTGTACAGCAGTGTTAACACAATATCAAGATGATCATGAACACATAGCAGCGATACCGTACAAGTGTTAGCCTAAACCAAGCCAACCAGGTTGTGATAACATATAATATATAATCAAACTGTGATACATGGATATTTCATATTATTAATTGCCAAATCAATATCATCGCATCATTTTGTATATTTATATATCATGAAAATCATCGGCCCATACGCTGGCATTTCATATTTTACTATAACTCAACCCATACGCCGGCAAATCATATCCATAGCCCGGCTTGTACGCTGGCAAATCATATCCATAATATTATCATGTTGCCAAAAAACAGTAATTTATCATAAATTCTACTCGTGCCACATGGAATGAGTTTTACAAATAATCAGAATATCTCATCAGTTTCAGCAGTATTTTCCAACATAATACATATTTATATACATACATTTTTCTGGAATCAAATGCAATAAAATTATACTTATATTTTCATAAACATCTAACTTAATTTATCCCCTTACCTAATTTCTAAGAAGCCCCTAAAATAAACAGTCCTGCACCCGCAGGGTTCCCCGTTCAACACCCTGAAAATGATATTCCCCATAACTAAACTTCAGTTTTTCTATGCATACTATGCTTCATACAATTGTCAAGAAGTCGAATAGTGAGTAGAAAGCCTTACCCTGGATCTGGGATGGATTCCAAACTAGCCCCACCAACGAACCACTCCGGCAGATATGTAGAGAACTTCCCCAAGAGCATCGTGGTGGCCCTAGATCGTTGAACTGACAAAATATCGGCCCGAAATCCTAGAGAGAAGTAAGGGGAATCGAAGGAAGAGAGAGAGAGAAGGGTTCTTGCACGAACATGGACTGAAAAATTGCGTTTAAGGCTATTTATGCACTAGCCTTTGTCGATGAGCCACGTCAACCTGTTGACGAGGTCAAGAAGACAATTCGTCGACGAACTCACTCCTCGTCGACGAAATTCAGAGATGCCCAAAACATACTCTCGGTACTTTCTCATCGACGAAACGCTCCCTCGTCGATGAGGCCCCCTTGTTCTCTTATCGAAGAATTCCCTATGTTCGTGAACGAGGACTTGGTTAAATATTTATTTTAATTCCCTTTTTCCCTCCTTCTTCCATTATTTAATTATTTAAATGTTTGGGTCACTACATAATAGTTGGTCGAACCTCGATAACTTATCATGTGTGCACTGTTTATATTTTCGCAATTTATATTCCTGCATGTGTATGTTTATTTATGATTGCATAGACAAACCTTAGGTTCTGTAATACTGCTGCTAGATCGGTTGACCTAGGGATAAATTTTTAAATCTCTAATTCACGCCCCCTCTTGGGATTGCACCAAAGTTAACGCCCTCTCTATCTGCAAGCCTAATCCGCTCGCTTGACTAGATCACCTGAAAAATATTAAATCACTAGGATGAGACAACACTCAGAAAGAGGAGATATGTTATTACTAGTGTGTGACAACTGATCTTACAAACATATTATACTGACAAAAACCTGAAACTAAATTTAGTTGGCCAAACATCTCATATATTTTAAATTACCATTGACATCCCAAGGTGTTATTTATTCATAATTATAATACTATAGAAAATCTGCTACTGTTTTGTAAATCTATATACATACAAGTAACTTTGATAATACCCTAGAAACTATATATTATGATTTAAACCTTACCCCTCCTCAGTCCGGCTTGACACAAACTTCATGGCACGATAGCTGGTAAACTACGCACCACCAATCTTCAGCCCGGCCCTGACACAAACTTCGTTGCACGGTAGTTGGAAAACTGATCTAAAATTTGCAACGACACCGTGCTCTACTATTAACTGATCTAATTCATCAAGGTCGAATACTGTAAATATGTATTATCTTGCTATTTCATCATAATTGCAAAATAACCATAACACTATGAATCTGATCTGAAATACTGAAATATCTGACTGAAATAATCTATAATATCTAACTGAATAATATGTAATGTCTAAGTATTATGGCTTTGGAAATCATGGAATTCTATAAATGCTACAAAATATTTGTCTATAAAATATCTGTAAAATATCTGTCTATAAATTATCTGTCCATATATATATAACTTGTAATTTATAATTCTGTAAAATTTGATAATACATATTTCTGTGCATAAACTTTGACAAGTTATGGTATTTTAAAAAACTATATAAACTCTATACTGAACAAATATCTACTCAGGCCACACAACTAATAAAACAAATGCTCTGAAATCCATAAAACTATATAATTTATATTCTATACCTTGTTAAACAAATAACATATTTTACTGATAAAATTCTTGAATTTCCTAGCATAATATATTTCCTTTACCTATCCGGCTGGGAGGCTCGCCTCCAACTCCACCCTTAGGCCCTTGACGTAACAATCTCAAAATCTTGCAATAAAAATACAAATTCCTTAGTGAATCACTAAATCCCCTAGAAAATTATCCACTTTTATTACTTGAATCTGCTTACTCACAATTTCTTAAACTGTAATATACCTGGGCTTCTAGAAAAATATTTACTAGGCTTCTCAACCCATGCTTGCGGGGTCCCAAAAACACCCTAACCTTGAAAATATAACACCCGACTTTTATTCCACAAAACACCAGTATATACCCTCACAACCCAAAATCCAAGCTCAGATGAAACTGGTAATACTGGAAAAACCTAAATATCCATTTACCCTGATTTTGGGATTGTTCCCAAACTTCCCAAATTGAATTTCTGCTCTAGTTAGGCTGCAGAGGATCTCCCCAGGATCACCGTGGTGGCTTATGATCGTCGAACCGAGGATAATTAGAGCTGGAATCGTAGAGAGAAGGCAGAGAATTTGAAATCTAGAGAAAGAAAGGAAAGGGAGACTGAATTTTTGTCAAAAATCATCGTTTTTCATATTTATCGGTGACTAGCCATATGGCCTCGTCGACGAGCCACATCACCTCGTCGACAAACACCTAACCTTCGTCTGCGAGTTTTAGGCCCCAAAATCAGCCATCTCGGTAAGTTCTCGTCAACAACACATGTGTCCACGTCGACGAGCCCAAGAAGGACTCTCGTTGACGAGCGCCCTGCATTCGTCAATGAGACCCTGTGAGTCCCTTTTTTAATTTTCCTTTTTCTCTCTTTTCTTTTATTATTTAATTACTATGATTCCTTGGGATTCTACTTTCTCCCCTCATAAAATTTCGTCCTCGAAATTTACTATCTGTATTGAACACTATCCATTGAGGAAAACAAGCTTCTTTTTTTATTAATTACCCTCACTTATGGCGGAGGAATAATGTGGTTACATAAGTAGTTACAGGAGATTACAAATATACCCATAAAAGAAAATTCTCCTAGAACCAAATACTATCTATCCTATAATCTAAAATACAACTATACATTTATCACTCCATACTAAATAAACAAAATTGTCTTTATCTAAACAATACTGACTAATACTATATCCCATTAACTAGTTGTGGGTATTTCTATCTGATCTCCTTCTTAAGCTCCTACGAAGCGTCCTCTATGGCATGATTCCTCGACAGGACTTTTACTAACTGAATTTTCTTGGAGCGCAATTCTTGTTCCTTCCTATCTAAAATCTGCACTAGTGCTTCCTCATATGCTAGTGAATCTCCAAGCTCTATCTTTACATAACAAATCATGTGGGATTGGTCTGGAATGTATTTCCTCAGCATAGAAACATGAAACACATCGTGTATTCTGGATAGAGCTGGTGGTAAAGCTAGAGTGTAAGCAACTGACCCCACTCTTTCAGGTATCTTGAATGAGCCAATGTACCTAGGGCTCAACTTCCCCTTCTTCCCAAACCTTATAACTCCTCTTAGTGGAGATACCCTAAAAAATACCTGATCTCCCACATCAAACTCTAACTCCCAGTGGTGTGTATCTGCGTAACTTTTCTGCCAACTATGAGCTGTACTAATTCTTTCTTTAATAAGTCATACTTTATCACACGCCTGCTGCACTAACTCTGGTCCCAATACTCGTCTTTCTCCCACTTCATCCTAGTATAAAGGAAAACGACACCTCCTACCATATAAAGCCTTGTACGATGTCATACCAATGCTGGCCTAATAGCTGTTATTATACGCAAACTCAACCAGCAGCAGATACTGGGTCCAACTACCTCCAAAATCCAGTACAAAAGCTCGCAGCATATCCTCAAGTATCTAAATCGTCCTCTCTATCTACCCATCAGTCTTAAAATGAAAAGTTGTGCTGAATTCTAACTGTGACCCCATAGCCTCCTAAAAACTCGTCCAAGACAGTGAAGTAAATTGGAGTTCTCGGTCTAAGACTATGGATACTAGCACACCATGTAAACGCATTATCTCTTGAATGTATAATTTTTCCAGTCTTTCCATAGAGTAGTTGAATTTGATAGGGACAAAGTGAGCGGTCTTCGTAACTCGATCTACGGCCACCCATATAGCATTTTGTCCTTGTCGTGCCACTGCAACTACCCCGCGAGTCTCTGGTGCTCAGCCTTTTTCTACTGGCACGTCAAGCATTGTTTTATGAATTCAGTAATCTCCTTCTTCACACTGCTTCACTAGAAGGATTCCTATAGATCCCGATACAATTTAGTACTACCTAGATGCACGGTGTATAGGGATGTGTGAGCCTCCACCAAGATAACTCTTCTGATCTGAGCATCTGCAGGAACGCATAATCTGATACGAAATCGCAGGGCTCCGTCATTTGATATACTAAACTCTTCCTCCTGCCCCATTTGCACTTTCTTTATCAATTCTGCTAGTTCTTGATCAGTTCTCTGGGTAGATTTAATCATTTCTTGCAATATAGGCAATAACATCAGGTTGGCCATGAATGTTTGGTGATCACTATTTACTATCTTTACTCTAAGTCTCTCAAGATCCATCTGGATAAGGCGCTAAATCTCAATTACTGACACCATTGCTCCTACTATTTTTCTGCTCAGTGCATCAGCCACCACATTTGCTTTCCCTGAGTGGTAGCTAATAATACAATAGTAATCCTTGATAAGCTCCAACCATCGTCTCTATCGTATATTTAAATCTTTTTGGGTGAAGAAATACTTTAAGCTTTTATGATCAGTGAAGACCTCGCATTTCCCTCTATAAAGATAGTGCCTCCACATCTTCAGAGCATACACCACTACAGCTAATTCCAAATCATGCACAGAATAGTTTTTCTCATATTATTTAAGTTTCCTGGATGCATAAGCAATAACTCTCCCGTGCTGCATCAACGCGCACCCGGGTTCCTTCTGAGACGCATCACTATAAATAACAAATCCATCCTTTCCTGATGGAATAGCCAACATAGGGGCAGTAACTAGCCACTGTTTCAATTCTTGAAAGCTCTGCTCACATTCGTCAGACCATTCAAACCTTGCATTCTTTCTCGTGAGTTGTGTTAAGGGACCTCACAGTCTAGAAAAACCATCTACAAAGCATCGGTAGTAGCCTGCCAAACCTAAAAAACTCCTAACCTCCTGGACATTTCCTGGCCTCACCCAACTCACCACTGCCTCCATCTTACTCGGGTCAACTGATATGCCATCCCCAGAAATCACATGCCCGAGGAAAGTAACCTACCTTAACTAGAATTCACATTTCTTGAATTTTACGTACAACTTTCTTTCCCTCAATACTTGCAACACCAGCCTTAGATGATATTTATGCTCCTCAAAACTCCTTGAATAGACCAATATATCATCTATAAAAACCACAATAAACTGGTCCAAATACTGATGGAACATTTGATTCATGACTCACTCGAAAAATGAGCAGCTCGAGAGCTATCCCAAGTATAGGAATTCTATGGTGTAATATTAAGCCAAAGGGCTAGATCGTCTCCTCAGGGAATGCGTTTTAATCTCAAAATTTACGTTCGTCCAATCGAAAACAAAAAAAAGGTATTGAACTCGGTTCAGATTCGGGTTTTCAAAATTTTGGAGATTTAAACAAAAACTTAAATTAAGTTCCTAAAACTAGCATGCTTCAATTTAAAGAGTAAGGATGGAAACTCTAATCTACCTAAGGAAACATCAAACCACGCACTAATTAAAAATGGTAACATTGATCATGGAATTAAAGCACGAAATGGAAAATCAATCACACACACGCACGCAATAAAAATCAAATCTTTTACATGAACCAAAATCACAAATTAAACGCAGACAAAATGCTGAATTTTTAACATGAGCCAAGAACTCGAACTCAAAGATCAAAACACAACAAAAACCTAAATTTAACGAACACAATTAAACTTTTCTTTTTTCTCTTTTTTTTGTATTTTAATTTTTTCAAGAAAACGAACTAAACCTTAATCAATAATAATAATAATAATAATAATAATAATAATAATAAAATTAAAAAAATAGTTTGATTTTTATTGCGTGCGTGCGTGTGATTGATTTTCCATTTAGTGCTTTAATTTCATGATCAATGTTACCATTTTTAATTAGCGCGTGGTTTGATGTTTCCTTAGGTAGATTAGAGTTTCCATCCTTACTCTTTAAATTGAAGCATGTTAGTTTTAGGAATTTAATTACTCTTTAAATTGAAGCATGTTAGTTTTAGGAATTTAATTTAAGTTTTTGTTTAAATCTCCAAAATTTTGAAAACCCAAATCTGAACCGAGTTCAATACCTTTTTTTTGTTTTCGATTGGACGAACATAAATTTTGAGATTAAAACGCATTCCCTGAGGAGACGATCTAACCCTTTGGCTTAATATTACACGACAAAACTCCTATACTTGGGATAGCTCTCGAGCTGCTCATTTTTCGAGTGAGTCAAGTTTTTGGCGCCGTTGCCGGGGAGTGCCAATTTTAATTTCGAATTTTGCGTTTTCCCAATTATTTTTTGATTTTTCTTTTCAAATAAATAGAAATAATGAAAAAAATTGAAAATTGAAAAATTGAAAAAAAAAAAAAAAAATTGTTTGTTGCCGTGTTAGTGGATTTCTGTTGGCCATTGTGATGTTTGATGCCCTAAGTTCGAGATAATTCGAATCGTTTGTGTAGACTTTCACCTAGCACTAGTAGGGATACACATAGCACTGAGTCTGACTGTTCACCTGTTAGTCCTACAAATGATTCTGAATTTGAGCTGAATAATTTGTTTGGCCATTATTTTGAAGAAGCTATGGCTGCACATGCACCACGTACACTTGAAGATTTTCTACAGCCTGCACGCACATCTACACCTTCATGCATTGTGTTGCCACAAGATGCACCGAATTTCACACTTAAGCATGGCATGTTATCTGTGATTCCCTAATTTACCAACACTTGACAGACTTTGAGATGGTTTGCACCACTTTCATTAATAGGGCTAGGACTGATGAATACATTAAACTGCGTTTGTTTCCCTTTTCTCTAAAAGACAGGGTAAAAATCTGGTTTAATTCTTTGCGCCCTAACTCTATTACTAGCTGGGCTGAAATGCAGCGTGAGTTCTTACATAAGTTCTTTCCTCTTCAGAAAACTCAGTACCTGCAGGAGCAGATCAATCAGTTCATGCAAAAAGATGGCAAGACATTCCAGGTATATTGGGAGAGATTCAAGGACCTGATGAACATATGCCCGCACCATGGTTTCGAATCGTGGAGGTTAGTGAACTATTTTTTTACTGCTTTAACCCCTGTGTGCAAACAATTTGTCCAGTCTATGTGCAATGGGATGTTCTTCCGTAAGGAACCAGATGAGGGCTTATTATTTTTAGACTATCTCGCTGAGAGTGCCCAACAGTTAAACGCACGACCTGAACAGGTGTCAATAGCTGCCCAACCTATCTAAGCAATTAGTGGCGAGGGAAGATATGAGGTCAAAGAGGACACTAGCTTACAGGCCCTTGTAGCTGCATTATCTAAGAAATTGGAAGTCATGGAATCCGAAAAGTCGAAAGCTAAGATTTGCACGATTTGTGAGACTTCAGACCACAGACCTCAGGATTGTTAATTCTTACCTGTGTTGCAAGAGAGCATATCTGATCAGGTGTTATTGGCAAATTGGGTCAACAAGACGCAGAATCAGCCGCTCTCAAACACTTACAACCCTGGGTGGTGGAATCATCCAAACCTTTAATGGAGAAATGATCAGTGTGGTCCATCATCTTCACGGTATCAGCAGGCACCTCAATTATATGCACCACCTCCACAACCGACATACAATCTAGTCGTAACTCCTTAACCATAGAAAATACAGGGAAGGAGAAGATACTGCAGCAACTGGAGCTCTTCTCGGGTGTTCTGATGTTTCGGCTGTGGACTGGCAGTGGCCAGCAAGGAAGCCTACTATGTAGCTGCTGTGCAATGGAGTAGAGGCTGTTGGATGTACTCTGACTATTGCTGCTGTGGAGTCATGGAGTTGCAGAGCTACTGCTGTACCAGAACAGGGGCTGGAGTTGCTGCTGTGGTTGCGTGGCTTGGTGGCTCACGGGCTGCTGCAACAAGCTGTGTGAAGGGAGGCTGCTGGTATTGCTACTGCTTCAGGTTGATGGTGTCTATGGCAGCAGGTTGCTGCAAGAGGGCAGAGGAGGCCGAGAGAAACAGAGGAAAGGGGGAGAGTGAGGGACGAAAGACAAAGGAAAGGAAGAGAGACAAGGGGAGAGAAGAGTTAGAGAAGGAAGAAGGGAAAGAAAGAATAAAGGCTGAGATGCAGAGAGATTGAAAAATAGAGAGATAAAGTTTAGGGAAAGGAGAAGGGAAAAGAAAATAAAAGAAAAGAAAAGAGAAGAAAGAAGATGGTGCGCAGAAAAAGAGGAGATTTAAAGGGTAGGGGGGTGGTGCCCTAGGACCCAAGACCCGGATAGGAGACCCAACACTGCCATGCATGTCCGGGTCACATCAAACTTCATTTAATGTATATTTGTTTTTTTCATTTTGGTCTCTACAAACACGGTCCGTTTTGGCCTTCATGGAGCTCGTTTCTCACAAAACTTAAAACACTAAAGTTGTAGATAATCCTTTCCTCTTTCTCTAGAAATTTGAATCGTTTCGATCAAAGCTCATACGGAAAAGTTATGCATGAAATACAAACAGGTGTTGGTTTTGGTTTTCGAGATTTTTCCTACAACAAAAAATTACCAAAACTTCATAAATAATGCAATAAAGTTCAAGAATGATGATTTTGGCACTTTATTAAAATATTGGACAATTTTAGACATTTAATTAAAAATATAAATCGTAAAACCCGGGTTAAGATGCCCAATTACGCAATTTTGACGCGTAATCAATTCATCAAGTTCATAAACGTTGTCGATGCATTCATCAGACCAAACGACATAACATGAAACTCGTAATGCCCATAATGGTTCCTGAAAGATGTCTTCAGAACGTCCTCCGATTTAACTCTCACCTGGTGATGACTTGACTGGAGATCAATCTTGGAGTAGACTAGAGTCCCCTGGAGCTGATCAAATAGATCATGAATTCTGGGAAGTGGATATTTATTCTTTATCGTCACTTGTTTATTTCTCTATAATCAATACACATCCTAATTTTCTTGTCTTTCTTCTTCACAAATAAAACTGATTCCCCCCAAGGCGACATGCTAGGTCTGATAAAACCTTTTTCTAACAGCTCCTGTAACTAGTCTTTTAACTTTTTTACTTCTACTGAAGCCATTCTATAAGGTGCTTTAGATATTGGTGTCGTAACTGAAGCATATCAATTGCAAAATCTATCTCTTGTTCTAGTGGTAAGCCAGGTAATTCTTCTAGAAAAACATCTGAAAATTCTTTAACTACTAGAATATCAGCTTGTTTGAGTTTTGCCTTTGGAAACTCTTTTATATAAGCAACATATCCCTGGCATCCACCCTTAAGCAACCTTCTTGCTTGAATAGCTGACACCAACTATGGCAAGGCACGCACACGTGAACCCTCAAATCTGTATTCTTGCTCACTTGGGGGTCTAAAAATTACTTCTTTCTGATGGCAATCTATTCTAGCGTGACTAGCTGCCAACCAATCCATACCCAATATTACATCAAACCCTTGCATATCTAATATCACAAGATCAGCTGGATGTATTTTCTCCTGAAGGTCCACTAGAAAATTCCTAAGTACCTTCCTACATCTCACGATAGATCCAGTTGGCATAGCTATAACCAACTCAACATCTAAGAAATGTGCTTCATTACGAGCTAATTTAGCATAGCCCGAAAAGACAAAAAAATGGGTGGCACCTATGTCAAAAAAAACAACAACTTTAAAGGAAAAAGTAGTAAAGATACCTGTAACAAAGTCTCTAACAACCTCAGTGTCTCCTGGTGTCAAAGCATACACCCTCCCCGGTGTTGTATTCATCTGCTAGGCCCCATGGGGTGCCTGATAACCACCCCGAAGTGGTCTATGTGCTAGCATATGGATTGACGGTCCCCAACGTGCTCGTGGTAACAAACATTTTCTTCCCTTTTACATTCACCTGAATGCCTTTGGCCACATTTTGGACAGGCAGGAAAAGTATACCCACTCTGAAAATCATCGTGCCTCGTTATCTATCCCTGACCTCCTCCATACCAGTCTCCTTTCCATGGGCCTCGGTTGGAACCCACCTGAAAACCCTGAGGCGTGAGCCTTTTCTTTTGACTTTGAGCTGCAGTGCCTCTCTGCATGCCACTCTCGATGAATGCAACTTTGTCTACAGCCTCCAGAATGTCTAAGCCCGAAAATCGATAACCTGCTCAAATAAATTCTGCCTCGGGCCTTCCTCAAACATCCATGTCTTCTTCTCCTCATCTGGTGCCAAATGTGGGACAAACCGAGACAACTCTATGAAACGTGCTGCATATTGTTGTTCTCCAAACCGAGACAACTCTCTGTTCCTCAATCAGCCTCGCTGATCTCCACCAGCATTTTTCCCTCCTAGTTAGTTTGAATGTCCCAAACAATACCTTCTGCTCATCAGTACTTGGGAGGACTGTCATTGTATCCTCAACATCCTAAATCCAATTCTCAACCACTAGAGGATCTACTCCTCCATAAAATGACAGAGGTCTCATCTGCATAAACTGCTCGATCATGTAGCTACTCTCCCCCAAGCTTTTGGCCATCTCAACAATCACCTACTGGGTGACGCTGTGCAGTACCGCATTAGAATCTCTACCCCCCAAACTAGAGGGTCCTGCTCCATCATCCCCAGCATTCGTACCACTATGGCAACCTAGACACACGACCCAACAATAGTTTACTATGGCTTTCCTAAAATCGTCACCCCAGGAAATACTTTAGGAAAGACATAGAAACCACCATGGAAATCCTGTACCTAGACCACAGAACAAAACCTCAAATCCTTTTCCTATATTTTGGTATTGTTTCCACTGCACTTTAAAGTCTACAAAATCTAGCAACCTAGGCTCTAATACCAAACTGTAACGACCCAAAAATTTTACCCTTTTTTTTCCTTACCTATTTACTCCGATACCCCTAATTATCTGCTATAACCTCCCAAGCTCCAAGTGAGCACTGAGGGAACCCTGCTCATATTACACCTAAGCAATGGAAACCATAAAAACATACATCCATATTTAAAATACCAGAATCTAGTTTTCCCTAACACATAAATTACATAAATACACATCATCCCAGTATTATATACATAAAACTCCTTGTTACTACTCAAAATACAATCTCCTATTAAAACTTACCCTACATATAGGGTAGTGAACTTGCCCTCTCTATCTGCGAGCCTGATCCGCTCGCCTAACTGGATCACCTGAAAAATATTAAATCACTGGGATGAGACAACGCTCAGTAAGAGGAGATATGCTATTACTAGTGTGTGGCAACTGAGCTTACAAACATATTATACTGACAAATAACTGAAATTAAATTTAGCTGGCAAACATCTCATATAGTTTAAAATACCACTAACATACCTAGGTGCTATTTATTCATAATTTTAATACTACAGAAATTTTGCTACTGTTTTTTAAATCAATATGCATAAAAGTAACTGTGATAATACCCTAGAAAACTTTATATTATGATTTAACCTTTACCCCTCCTAAGCCCGGCCCTGACACAAACTCTGTGGCACGGTAGTTGGAAAACTGATCTAAAATTTGCAACAGCGTCGTGCTCTGCTGTTAACTGATCTAATTCATCAAGGTCGAATACTGTAAATATGTATTATCTTACTATTTCATCATGATTTCAAAATAATCATAACACTATGAATCTGATCTGAAATACGAAAATATTTGACTGAAATAATCTATAATATCTAACTAAATAATCTATAATGTCTGAGTGTTATGGTTTTGGAAATCATGGAATTTTGTAAATCCTGCAAAATATTTGTCTATAAAATATATGTAAAATATCTGTCTATAAATTATCTGTCCATATCTATATATATATAACTTGTAATTTATAATTCTGTAAAATTTGATAATACATATTTCTGTGCATAAACTCTGACAAGTTATGGTATTTTGAAAAATTGTATAAACTTTATACTAAACAAATATCTACTCAGGCCACACAACTAATAAAACACATGCTCTGAAATCCATAAAACTCTATAATTAATATTCTATACCTTGTTAAACAAATACCATATTTTACTAATAAAATTCTTGAATTTCCTACCATAGCATATCTCCCTTACCTATCTGGTTGGGAGGCTGGCCTCCAACTCTACCCTCAGACCCTCAGCATACCAATCTCAAAATCCTGCAATAATTATACAAATTCCTCGGTGAATCACTGAATTCCCCAGAAAATTATCCACTCATATTTTCTGAATATGCCTATTCACAATTTCTTAAACTGTAATATACCTGAGCTTTTGGAAAAATATCTGCTGGGCTTTTTTACCCATGCCTACAGGGTCCCAAAAATACCCTAACCCTGAAAATATAACACCCTAATTTTATTCCACAAAACACCAGTATATACCCTCACAACCCAAAATCCAAGCTCAGATAAAACTGGTAATACTGGTGTTGGCCTTACAAGGCTTAACATCTTGTTTTGATGCTAACAAACAAGTAGAACTTAACATGCTTTGTTTAAGTGATTTATTTTCAGGACTCAATGATGAATGCAAGGTTAAAGAATTCATGAAAGCTTATATTTCAAAGAAGGATGATCAATATGAAGCTTAAAACATGGAATTCATGAAAGCTTATATTTCAACCACTCCCACGGCCAACACAGCAGCCCCTGCTAGAACACGAGACCACTGCTGTTGCAACTCCTTCAAGCTGCCCTGTCTCTCTCTCTCTCTCTCTCTCTCTCTCTCTCTCTCTCTCTCTCTCTCTCTCTCTCTCTTATTTCCTTCCTTTTATTTGTTTAGTTTTCTTTTCTTTCCAGTTTTTTTAGCATTGAATAATTGTTAAACTTTGTTTTGTGAATTTTAATTAAAGCATCAATTTTTAATTCCCTCTCTTGGTTGTTATTATTTAACTTAAATTGCATTCATCCTTGTCTTATTTTAGTAACATTCAAGTTTGTGTTTTTATCGTGTTCCATTATTGTTTGCGTATTTTAAATTCTTGTTGAGTTCGTGCTTGCATTCAAATTATGGTCTTTGCTTCAATTTTGTAGTCTTGTTAAAGGTTCGGTTTTTACTGTGCGCGTGAGTGTTTAATTGAGTTTCCATTGCGCATCTTTGATTCCATGTTCTAGGTTGCCATATTTCATTAACACGTGTTTCAGTGTTTCCTTGAGTAGATTAGAGTTTTCATTTTTGTTCTTTAAATTGAAGCATGCTAGTTTTAGGACTTTAATTTAAGTTCTTGTTTAAGTATCCAAAATTCTGAAAAACCCTGAATCTGAACTGAGTTTAGTACATTTTTATTTTCGATTGGGAGAAAGTGAAATTGAGATGAAAACGCATTCCCTGAGGAGACGATCTAGCCCTTGGGCTTAATATTACACGACGTAACTCCTATACTAGGGATAGCTTTCGAGCTGCTCATTTTTCGAGTGAGTCACCGACACAAGTAATACAAAAAAATCTAGTTTAACTGTCATTGAGAATACTAGTGGAGAGTTGATCCCATCTAGGAAATTAACAGGTTGGAGAATGTGCATCGATTATCGCAAGTTGAATTCGGTTAGCTGAAAAGATGACTTCTTGTTACCCTTTCTAGATCAGATACTCGAAAAAGTAGTTGGTAATGCTTTTTATTGTTTTCTAAATGGTTTTTCTAGGTATTATCAAATTGTCATAGCACTAAAGGATCAAGAGAAGACCACCTTCACTTGCCCCTTTGGTAGTTACGCCTTTTATAGGATGCCATTCGGATTATGCAATGCACCTGCTACTTTCCAGCGCTGTATAATAAGTATTTTCTCTGACATGTTAGATGAGATGTATGAAATTTCCAGTAAATATGAATTCTAGCTTGAGAAGGTCATGTTCTTGGGGCATGTTGTATTTGGAGACGGTATTTCTGTGGATCCTAGCAAGATTGAAGCGGTAGTGAATTGGGCTAGACCGAGAAATGTTTAGGAGATCAGGAGTTTCTTGGGGCTAGTTGGATATTATCGCCATTTCGTTGAGAGATTCTCAGCCTTGTCAGGACCTTTGATATGACTAACGAGGAAGAATGTCATATTTGAGTGGGACGACAGCTGTGAGCAGAGTTTTCAAGAACTAAATAAAAAGATTAGTCACAACACCAATATTGGTTATCCCATCAGGGGCGGAGGGGTATGTCATTTACAGTGGTGCGTCCTTGAAGGGACTTGACTGTGTATTGATGCAGTATTGCAGGGTGGTGGCATATGCGTCTAGACAGTTGAAAGAATACGAAAAGAACTACCCTACCTATGATCTTGAATTGGCTGCAGTGGTACACGCATTGAAAATTTAGAGGCATTACCTTCACGGTGAGCAGTGTGAGATTTTCTCCGACCACAAGAACTTAAAGTATTTCTTCACGCAGAAGGAAATGAATATGAGGCAAGGAAGGTGGTTGGAGTTGAGTAAAGATTTTGATTGTACCATCAATTATCACTCAGGGAAAGCAAACGTGGTTGCTGATGCATTGAGCAAGAAATTTAGGGAACCAGTGTTGGCGACTATGGAGATCTAATATCCGATCATGATGGATTTGGAGAGACTCGGCATAGAGTTGGTAGAGAGTGAGCCTCCAGTGTGTATTTCTAGTTTAGTGGTGCAGGCTATTCTGCATGAGAGAATTAAAGCTGCCCAAAAGGCAGACCCAAAGTTAGTAAAGGTGATGGACCGGGTGCAGAGTGGTCAGGGGAAGGAATTCAGTATTGCAGATGACGGAGCTTTGCGGTTCCATTCCAGATTATGCGTTCCTATCGATACAGAGATCAAGAAGACTATTTTAGAGGACACTCACAGATCCTTGTATACAGTTCATCCTAGTAGTACGAAGATGTACAAAGATCTGCGAGAGTCGTACTAGTGGAGTGGTAGGAAGAGAGAGATCGCCAATTATATAGCCCAGTGTTTGACGTACCAGCAGGTAAAGGCTGAGCACCAGAGGCCGGCAGGGTAGTTGCAGTCGTTATTTATCCCAAAGTGGAAGTGGGATTATATATCAATGGACTTCGTGTCAGGACTTTTGACGGCATTACATGGCCCAAATGCCATCTGGGTGATTGTTGACCGTTTGACTAAGATCGCCCACTTTTTACCTATCAAGATCAACTACTCCCTCAACCATTTAGCAGAGATCTACATTCAGAATATAGTTCGTTCTCATGGGGTGCCAATATCGATTATTTTAGATCGAGACCCGTGTTTTACGTCACGTTTTTGGAAGAGTCTGCAAGAAGCACTAGGGTCTCAACTGTCATTTAGCACGGCATTCCATCCTCAGTCAGATAGGTAGAATGAGAGGATGATACAGATATTAGAGGATGTGCTCTGTGCGTGTGTATTGGATTTTGGGGATAGTTAGACTCAGTTCATACCGCTGGTACAGTTCGCGTATAATAACAGTTACCAGTTCAGCATTGGCATGGCACTGTTTGAGGCACTATACGATAGGAGATATCGTTCTCCTTTGTTTTGGGATGAAGTGGGTGAGTGGCGAGTAGTGGGGCCAGAGCTTGTGCAGCAAGCATGTGATAAGGTTCGGCTTATCAAGGACAGGATTAGTGCAGCTCAGAGCCGACAGAAAAGTTATGCTGATAATCGCAGCAGGAATTTGGAATTTAATGTGGGTAATCATATGCTTTTGAAGATAACTCCGTTGAAAGGGGTTATGCGATTTGGGAAGAAGGGTAAACTTAGTCTTAGGTTTATCGGTCCATTTGAGATTCTAAATAAAGTGGGACCGGTTGCTTACAGGCTAGCTTTACCACCTGTGTTATCCAGGATCCACGACGTATTACATGTTGCTATGTTGAGGAAATACGTCCCAGATCCTTCTCATATCATCAGTTATGATGAATTAGAGCTTAGTGATTCACCAGTGTATGAGGAGGTACTAGTACAAATTCTAGATAGGAAGGTACAAGAGTTACATAACAAGAAGATTCCTCAGGTAAAATTTTTGTGGAGGAATCATGCAATTGAAGAGGCTTCTTTGGAATTTTAGGAGCAGATGAAACAGAAGTATCTGCATATATTCCAAGAAGTTTGATTGGGTAAAATGTAAGTAGTTAAGTAATATTTCTCTTTCAGGTACATGTAATGGTCTAATTAGTGTAGCATTTTAGTTTTGAGGGATTTTTTTTTCTTTTATATATGTAATCTCTCAAGAATTGAGATGTTATCACGGTATTTATCCGCCATAAGTGAGGGTAAGTAATAAAATAAGTAGACCATTTTTCTTAATAAGGGATGATGAATTATATGAATAGTAAATTTCAAGGACAAAATTTTATAAGGAGGGGAGAATGTAACAACCCGAACAATAATGATATTTAAATAATAAAAAGAAAGGGAAATGCAAATCAAAAATAGAAGGAAGCAGTCGACGACATTGCATTTTGGAAAGGATAAATTCCGAGGAAATTTTCAGCTCCTCGTCGACGAGGGTACGACAGAAGCTCGTCGACGAGGGTACAACAAAAGCTCATTAACGAGGCTAGAATTTGTCGACAAGAAGATACCGAGAGAGATTTTGGGCAGTCTGAATTTTGTCAACGAGGAGTGGGTTTCGTCGACGAATTTTCTACAAAACTCGTCGACGAGGTGACGTGGCTCATCAACGAATCCCGTAGTATAAATAGGGATTAAACGTAATTTTTAGTCATTTTTCCTGCGTAGAACTTCCCACTCTCTCTCCCTACGGTTCTTCCTCCTTCTCTCTTCGATTTCGGGCCAGATTTCCTCTGGTTTGATGATCTGAAGCCACCACGACGCTTTTGGAAAAGTTGTCTGCAAGTTTGCCGGAGCGGATCGTCGGTGGGGCTGAAGTGAAAACCATCCCAAATCCAAGGTAAGGGTTTCTACTCAATATATGGATTTTTGACAATTGTAGAAAATGTTATACGTGTAGAAATACTGAACTTTAGTTCTGAGGAATGTTATTTTCAGGGTGTTGAGTAAGGAACCCTGCGGGTGCGGGACAGATTTTCTTAGGGGCTTTTCAGGAATCAGGTAAGGGGATAAACTAAGCTAGTTCTTTTTGAGAAAATGTATATATATATATATATATATATATAACATTTGATTTCAGGAAAACATATATATTTATATATGATTTATATTTGGGAAAATGCTGTTGAAAGTGATGATATGTTAGATATATGAAAAACCTGTTTAGTGTGGCATGAGTAGAAATTGTTATGAAATACTGTTTTCTAGGAATGTGTTAATGACATGGATTTTTATAATGGAAAATCGGCGTACAGGCCAAGATTTTTATATGTTTTGCCGGTGTACGAGCCGTTCTATGTGTATGATTTGCAAGCGTAAGGGCTGTGCTATGGATGTATTTTGCTGGCGTATGGGCCATGCTATGGATGTGATTTTCCAGTGTACGGGCTGTGCTCTGGATATATTTTTTTGGCATATGGATCGTGCTATGGATGTGATTTTCCAGCATACGGGCTGTGCTATGATATGATTTTTTGGCGTACAGGGCGAGCTATGGATGTGATTTGCCAGCGTACGGGTTGTACTATGATTTGCCGACATACGGGCCGAGTTATGGTAAAATGTGTAATACCGATGTACGGGCCGATGATTTTCATGATATACATATATATGCAAAATGATATGATTGATCTGATAATTAATGATATGAAATATCCATGTATCACAGTTTCAATATATGTTATATGATATCAAAACCTGGTTGGTTTGGTCTAGGCTAGCACTTGCACGGTATCATTGCTATGTGTCCTTGGTCTTCGTGATCATGATATTTGTGTTAACACCGTTGTACGGAGTGGTGTGAGGATGAATGGTCGATGTGGTTTTTAAGAAGTGTGTGAGCGCCCCTGGTGTATGGACTAGGTTTGGCAGACCCATCAGACTTACAGATTGTACTTTTGACTTGAAAGTGGTCAGTCAACCATTGTTAGGTCCCGCCTTTGGGCCACACAACCGAGTCATGTAGGGGTAATACATGACAACAATCAGCTAACCTACTAAGAATATTTTTGTATTATTATTATATGAGATGAAATATGTTTATGAAAATGCAGTATGTTCTGCCATGTTTTGATGATATATATATATATATATATATATATATATATGTTTTCCCAGATTTGATAAAATAGTTACTGAATATATTCTGTATGGTATATGTATAACACGGAATATCCATGTTGTCACACACTGGTATTAGTTTATTTCCCTTACTAAGAGGTGTCTCACCCCAAAATTTTATAAACTTTTCAGGAGCCCCAAATAGGAGAGCGGAAAAAGCCCCGCTGATTTAGTGCTATTTGTCTGCCCTCTCTGGAAGGGTAAGTTTTTGTAGGGACAGTTGAATTTTGTGGGAAATGTCCCTAGATCTTGTTTTTGGGTTGAGTGTTGTGTATATATATACAGTGATTGTGGTAACTTTGGTATTGTGATGTATGATATAATAAGGTGTTTGTGATTTATGTTTCTTGCTGCATAGGCTTCCGTGATGTGTTTCTGATGTATCCCTGGTACCTATGGGTCCAGGTGGATTATGATCTGCTGAGCTGAGATTTATGATATTGATTTTAAAAAAAAATGTGGAAATTAAGCAGGTCGTCACATTATGTCTCAAAATGGGTGGAAGCTATACCTTGTAGAACAAATGACCACAAGGTTGTTATCCATTTTCTCAAGGAGTTATTTGCACGTTTTGGCATGCCCAAGGCAATCTTTAATGATGGAGGGTTGCACTTTTGTAACAAACTGTTTGAAAAACTCATGCAAAAGTATGGAGTGACCTATAAGGTCTCTACTCCCTATCACCCTCAGACTAATGGTCAAGCTGAGTTGGCCAATAAAGAGATCAAAATTAACTTGAGAAAATGGTACGTCCTAATCGAAAAGACTGGTCAGAAAAACTTGTTGATGCACTCTGGACCTACCGAACTGCATTCAAGATGAATTTAGGGATGTCTCCCTATAGGTTAGTTTATGGTAGGGCATGTCATTTACCTGTTGAGATTCAACATCGTGCTTTATGGGCTATAAAACATATTAACTTTTCACTTGATGATGTCAAAACTTTAAGAAAATTTCAAGTATTTGAGCTTGAAGAATCTAGGAGGGAAGCTTACGATAATGCCCGCTTAGCAAAGGAGTGGATGAAGTTGCTGCATGATAGGAAAATCAAAGACAAACAACTTTTCCATATTCAGCAAGTGCTTCTCTATGACTCCAGATTGCATCTACTTCTTGGGAAACTGAAGTCTCGATGGGGTGGCCCGTACATCGTTGAAAAAGTTCATTCCCATGGTGCGGTAGATATTGTAGATCCAAATAATGGCATCAGTTTCTCGGTCATTGGACAGCGTCTCAAGCCTTTCATGACTCCATTCAATCCACATGAGAAGGTCTTGCTTCTACAAGACCTCAGGGGAGTCCTCTGACCTTTTTCTCTTACTGTTTTTATTTTTCTTTTCGTTTTATTTGTTCTTATTTACATCTTTCTTTTCTTTTTCTACTGTGTTTTTTGGTTATGACTCCCTATTGTTTTGTATTTTTCTGTTGGTTTGTTTCCCCCATGCATATCTTTTCCATCTCCCTTATGCTTTCACATTGAGGACAATGTCTCATTTTAGTTGGGGGGGGGGGGAGAATTTACATGTGCAATTGTGTGCTTTCATGTGATATAATTTCAATGTGAAAATTGCATGTGATGTTTGCATGTTGGTTAGGTCCACATTTGAGAAATATTGTTATTGAGCCCAAAGCATGCTGAATTTCTTAATTGTGAACGTTACATGCCCAATTTTTATTTTTTATTTTTCTTTTTGAGGATATGGAACATGTAGGATGTAGTGCAATCAAATTTTGAATCAAAAGAGAGATTTATCCATTTCATTTAGTAGTAACCAAGAGAAGGATGTTAAAAGTCTTACTACACACACTTCACAGGTTAGAAGACTTAGAAAGACTACCTTAGATCATTTTTGGTTGATATACACTTCAATTGTTTGTAATTCTAATGAACCATATCCTATTGGCTTAGAGAAAAAAGAGAAAAAGTTTGAAGCAAATGAAAATAAGAAACAAGTTAGGGATTAGTTGCAAAAAGAAGGGAAAAAAAAAAGAAAGAAAAAAAAAAGGAATAAAAAAGGGGAGCAATTGTGTACTGAAAATGGCTACCTATTACTGGGTTCCTAACTAAACAAAAAGTGGGTACCTTGTAGTAGCGTGACTTGCTACCGGGGTCCTAACTAATCAAGAAAGTAGGTGTCTTTTAAAGTGTAATAGTGTGAAAGCCAGCAAAACAATTAGAGTAAGACCGTGCGGTTGTCTCAAATTAATTGATTATGATTGAAGCCGTTAATGTCTATTTGTAGTCAATCTTGGAATTTTGATCCTCTCTTGTACACATGAGCTTTGTTACACTCTATTATCTTGGTTGTTTTACTAAATGGTGTATAAATCTTTTAGTTGAGACGTAACTTGGGTTAATCTGTGTCCTGTATTCCTAAACTCATTAAACATATTTCATGGCATATAATTTTCGTATGTATTGGAATCTTAGTTGCTTTTCCCCTAGTTTGATTGCATTCATATTATTTGTTAGAGACTAGCGAAACGTTAGTTGGGAGGTGTGATTACGCACTTAATTTGTGTAATTAGTTGTTTTAATTCATTTATTAAGGCTTATATTTTTAATTAAATGCCTAATTATTCTAATATTTTAATATTGTGTCATATTTATAATATTTGGGTTTTATTAAGTAATTTATAATTTTTTTATGTTTTTTTCCGCAGAGCAATTATTGGAAACAAAAATTGACACTACTTCGTATTTAGGGCTAACTTTCTCATTCGAGTTTCGATCGAGATGATTCAAAATTCTGGGAAAAGCTGAGAAAGAGTTCTACAACTTTAGTGTTTTAAGTTTTTAGAGATATGAATTTCAGTATTATCAAAATTGGGCTTGAAGTTGCTACACTTGTACAACATAAAAAATGTGTGGCCCATGAAATAAAAGCAAATTAAAGGATTGGGCTAGGCCACGTGAATACATAGGCCATGCACTAAATGTGGGCTGTGCGTTGAACTTAGGTGGGCTGACTTTATGTGCTGGATGCACCAAAACCAAACAAAATAAAACAAAAGCAAACAAAACAAAACAAAATGCGTGTGGGATGCAAATGTTGGAAGCGCCGTGTGGTGTGTGAGAAGTGAGGGGGCGCACAAGGCAGCTGGGTGCACAAGGGCAGCTGGGTATGTAGGCCTGGCAAAACGGTTCATAACCCGTCGGGTCACCCGGACCCGTCTATTTAAAACGGGTCCGGGTTTAAGAAAGTTAACCCATTTAATAATTGGGTGGGTCACGGATTAACCCGTTTATAAACGGGTTAAATGGGTTTGGGCGGGTCACCCGGCGGGTGACCCGTTAATTTCAATTCAGTCCTTCTCACACGCGCACGCCTACCCTCACGATTCACACTTCACAGCTCACAATCACACACACTTAAAAATAATAAACCCTAAGGTAAAGTTCCCCTTCCCGACTCCCTAACCAGCGTCGCGCCTCTCCACTCTCCAGTCTCCACTCTAGTCTCCACTCTCCACTCTCCAGTCAGAGAGACGACCTCGACACACCCCCACGATCTCAACACTGGAGCACAGTTGCCGTCGTCACCCTTCCTCTCCAACAAGGTCCTTGACGAAAATGTCGTCGCCAGCCTCCAGTCTCCAGTCTCCTCGTCTGGCCAGCTCCACCTCCACAAACCACTTCTCCACTACTATGAAACCCCTCCGTAATGGCATCCTACTATGAAGAGTTCAGCATCCTACTCCAGTCTCCACTCTCCACTCTCCAGTCAGAGAGACGACCTCGGCACACCCCCACGATCTCAACACCGGAGCACAGTTGCCGTCGTCACCCTTCGTCTCCGACAAGGTCCTAGACGAAAATGTCGTCTCCAGCCTCCAGTCTCCTCGTCTGGCCAGCTCCACCTCCACAGACCACTTCTCCACACGCGTCAACCCCCCGGCCGCGCCCCCCCCCCCCCTCCCAAACTCCACACATGACACACCATTTCTTTTTATTTAGAAATTAATAAATAAAATGCAGTTTTTTTTTTTTTAAATGTCATTTTATATGAAAATTTAAAAAATTTTTAAATAAAAAAATTATATATTTTTAAACGGGTGACCCGTTACCCACCCGTTTATTAAATGGGCAGGTTAGGGTTGGCATGTGTGTGATCCGTTTAACATTGACCCGTTTATGACCTAACCCGTTTATGACTCGACCCATTAGTGACCCGCCCAAACCCGGCCCGCCTGCCCGTTTTGCCAGGCCTATGGGTATGTATATTTTGGAGGACAAGGAAAGAAAAGGAAGGGTTAGCAAAAGAAGGAGAAAAGTCAAAAAATGGGGGCTAGACTTAAAAAGGGGGAGCTAGGGTTTTTTGTAGGGTTTCTTTTTGGTTTTGAAAGGGGGGGGGTGGATCTTGGGTTTTTGTGCGGAGAAAAGAGAAGCAAGCTGCTGTGTTGGGGCTCTCTCACAACCTCTCCTCAATCTTCTCTCTCTCTCTCTCTCTCCTTGTTTACTTAAATAGTACTGTTGAGTTAGTAGTTGAGTTATTATTGTATTGAATATTTATCTTCCAATGAGTGTTGAGTTTCTTTCTCTCCCTTATTTTGGCTTTTTACTTTAATATTATTTAAATTCATTGTTTGGATAGTTAATGTTGGGTTTAAATATCAATTTTTACTTTATTATTTCAGTGGTCTATTTGATTAATTAATTTCTTGTCTTTAGGTTATTTATGTTGAATGCTTCAAGGTTAGTTTAACTTGTTGTTTAACTTAGTATACATTTAGTCTATTGTTTAGAATGATTATAGGGTGGATTGGTTAGTTTTTTTTTTAGTTTTAGTAGACATCTAGTTTATTGTTCTTTTGAGTTGTTGTCTTTTATTTTATTATTGCAAAGATTTATTGTGGAAGTAATTTGACCCGGAAATTTTAGATTGCAAGCATGTGGGGCTAAGTTTCATAACTTGGATTGTGGGTTAATGTTGGTTATTTTCCATGATTTATTAATTTCCCTTTGAGATCTATTGTTAGGTTTATTTTAATTTATTTAGTTGAGCTTTATTTATTGTCTAGCTTAATCTATGTTCATTTAGTTGAGTCATTGTTCGGTTCAATTTATGTCTAGATATCGTAGGATCTATCTAGTTTGTCTAAGTCACTGTTGTGTAGAGTCAATTCATTATCCTTAAGTCATTGTTGTAGTTTAATTTTAGTTATCCTTGTTTTGTTATTTAAATGTTTAATTGGTCTGTCTTTGGTTGGTTTTATACGTGTTACGTTCATTTTTTAAGTCTTGCGCCATTTTAATTCCATCTATAATTCTCTGAAAAAAAAAAAACCCAAGATTTTGAATCTAAACTATGTTCAATGCATTGTTACTTATTTTCTTTTCTTGTTTCGCGTTAGTTTAGAACTAATTTGCATTCCCCATGAAGATGATATGGCCTATTTGGGCTAATTATTACATGATGTACCTCCTATACTTGGGATAACCCTAGTGCTACTCATTTTTAGAAGTGAGTCAGTCTCACTCTTTACCGTTTTCTATTTAAATTTCAGTATATACAAATTGTATTTCAAAGTGCGGGTTTGCTGAAAAATTCGAGATTGAGAAGACCTTTTAATCTAAGAAAGTACGTTGGTTAATATTTTGCGGAAACCTTTAAGGGGGTACGTTGATTAACCGCTTGTGGAAATCTTGTTTAAAAGGAGCACATAAAATTTCATTCATACGGGATTATAAACTGAAATCTTGGAAATACTGAAAAACAAAGTGCTACAGCTCTTACAAAGATTGGTTAAGTATTGTGTGATTGGGTGATTGTTTATTGTTTGGTTTGTGATTGGTATTTGGCTTGTGTTTGGATTGTGGTTGATTTAAAATGAAGTCATTCTTGTGTATTTGTTTAAGTTTATAGAAGGTTTAAAATTTGTAATAACATTTAAAAGAATTTTTATAAACTCAATTCACCTCTCTCTTGGGATAACACCTTAACTTTCACCAATGACTCAATAAATGGAAAAAAAAAAAGTGTTTCAAACCTCACCTATGTTAGTTCTAATGGAGATTGATCTAATAAAATCTCCTCCTTTGAAGTTCTTATTAGACATTCTTAAATCACACCTTATTTTATTTTATTTTAAAATTTTAATATTTTTTTGAAGTGTTAATTAAGATCATTATATTCAATTTAAGTATAATTCATAGTTAATTAGGTACCATTTGCAGAAAAGGTGTGTAGGGGGCGTTAGTACCTTCGTCTCACATAATTAAACTTTGGATCTCAACTCTGATAAAAACAGACCGAGACTACTGGTTCATTGGCCTAAAGATTAGTCTAGAGACCAATTAACAAGTAGTAATTAGGTGAACTAACTGCACGTAGGAAAATGATAAGTTAGTGGTGACTCCATCGAATCTATATTCTTATTATTCCTCGCCATTCTAAACAATTTTTCGAGACATTGCGACAGTCCTTATAAGCTGGCGGGATAAGTTCATTTAGTGTGTAAGTTTTGGTTTTGTGATAGGTTCATTTAATCAAACCCAAATTATTTTTTCAGAACTTTCATTTACCTTCAATGGCAGCATGAGCGTTTAACTAGCTTTGTTTGTTATGTAATTCGAGTACAAGGAACTTATAATATTCATATATGAGTATTTGAATCTTGAAATAAAACAACATTTGAATTTTCTACCTAATAACATGCTCTTCTAAACGTATTTTTATAAAATAAATTATTTTCTTTTTAAAACATATTTATATAAAGTTATATTTCATACATGGCAAGGGATCTCTAAAAGTAATTTATTATAAGAAATAGAAAAAGAAGAGTATATTTTAGGAGAACACGGTATCTTAATCTGTAGTGGCGTGGCCATACATATTAATTCATGACAATTACACCAAATTCGGTGTCAGTACATCAAATTACTTCAGGACAATATACCAAATTCTGTATGCAAGGGTACATCAAATTCCATGTGCTTCAATGAATCTTGCACGTTGATCGAGAGATCCTTCAAACAAAGAAATTGTGGGATTTGGGGGATTTAGGAGTGGATAAGACATCCAATAGCTGTGCATATGAGATAATTGAAGATAGTCATAAAAAAGATGTACAGTAACGTTGCCACAATCCATTTGTTTTGGTAGATAGCATTAGTGCCTTTAAGCTAGGGCATAGCCGGGATAGGGATGGCCCCACGGGATCATGTAAGAAGCAGAGGGAGGAGGATCGACAGGGACGCAGCCGGCAAAACAGTAAAACAGAGTGGTGAAGAGGGCATGAGCGGGGCAAGAGATGGATCCCCAGTACAGATAATTGTTTGTTAACAAATCAAACCCACACTTCACTTTCGACGGGCCTCTGTTGCGATTTGCTCCTTGCACCAGTAGGCACATTCCGCACAACCATGCCAAGCTGTTCCATTTCGCATAAAATTTTATAGTAACATCTCAATCACTTGTTCTTTTTTGAAATTATTTAAAATTGCTGCAGAAAACCAAACAAAGCCTATCTCCCAGGACTCATAATATCTTGTTTTATTTTCCTTTTTGATAATTCGAAATTAATTTCAACTTGAACAAGTCCTTTTGATCAATGGCACAAGACCCAAAGAGCGCATTGCAAAGAATTAATTGTGTTTTGTGCAAAATTCTCAACATTTAATTTAAAAGCTTCCCTTTATTTTTATTTTTTTTTGGGTCTGAGCAAAACAAACTAAAACATGAATAAACATACCAAGAGAGAGCGAAGCTGCCGGCCACCATGAGCCTGGAGCAAATTCGTTGACACGCATCAAGAGAACATCTGAAGGCGCAGACGGTAGCCATCACCGCCGCAACCACATGGGCTGCAGCCACAAGTTGTGCTGCGCGTAGTCCCTTTGTATATGCTTCTCGGCTTGGTTCCATTTCACATTTAATCCCAAATATGCCAAAATGCCTTGCCTGCACCCACCAACGTTCGCGCATCCAATCATATCATCAATTACTGATCACCCATTTTCCTTTATTAATTAGCCAGAGTTTGGATTTGAATTGGATTCCAACTTGCAAAAATTATTTTTTATATATTCAAATTCCAAACTCAAATTTTGAACTTTCACTTGGTGAGACTTTAAATTTAGAAACGGAATAGATTTGGATAAAATGCAACATAAAATTGTATTCAAATATGTTCAAATCTACTCAAATCATAAGGTCCAAAATTCATACTCTCAAGGATAGTGCTAGGGTTAATTATATAGGTTGTTAATAAATACATTACTCGGGAGAAAAATATGCTTAAATTAAGAAAGAGATTAGTTATTTGAAATAGATAAGATGCATTTTTTTATTTTTGAAATTCATTAAAATGTGAAATTAGCTTATTTAACAGAAGGGTATCCAGAGGGAAAGCTAGCATGCTGCATGCATAGAATATATAAATATAAATACAAATATAACTATGTTACCTTCCCTTGAACTTTGTTGGCTTGAAGGCCAGAATAAGTCGCCGCTGCATCCAGTGCAAGGACGACCAGGAGCATTATACCAGCTACTACTGAAAGTACTGACGCTTTAGACATCTTAATTTTCTCAATATATATACATATATATGCAGGGAATGATAAAGAAACTATTCCAATGGAAACTCTCTCTCTCTCTCTCTCTCTCTCTCTCTCTCTCTCTCTCTCTCTCTCTACGTTGATTGGGACAAGACGGAAAATGAGATGGGAAAATTAAGCGAGCTTCTTTATGCCAACAGTTCAAAATATTCTCGGCTTTTGCCTTTCTTTCCTTCTGTCTTTTTTCCTCTCCACCTTTCTCATCAGGTTTCTTAATTTGACGGGGATGCGAGGAAAGTAAAGCACATAAGCAGCTCACTAGAACACCAAGGCTCTGTGTGTGTGTCTCTCGCTGTCTCTCTCTCTCTTTCTCTCTCTCTCTATATATAGTTATCAAAATGATAATTAATGGCGATACATGCCATTTTTAATTTGACATTATCAGAAAATAAAACCCAGCAAATTTATAATCTACTTAAATCATTTTAATGGTGACGCATGCCAACTTTATTTTAAAAAATCCAGTGGTTAACTATTAATTAACGTATAGCAAAAGTATCCAAGGCCTGAATTAATTTGATAAAAGTTAAATGATATTAATTCAGGCAAGATCAATTCTTTTATTTTGAGTCTCCATTTTAAATTTCAACAATTTTCTTAAATCGCACCTACTAGATAATCCTCAGCATCTGATCAGTATGATCAGCTTGGCCGACAATCTCTTTGATTCAGATGCCATTAACTGTTTGTGTGGATTTTTTTTTTCCTTTTATATATATATGCATTGAACCATAATATTGTCTTCTCGTTTTGAGACTTTTTGAGTACTTCACCCGGCCGTCACTGATCTACCGGGCTGAAAATTCACACTCAATATTATGTAGTTAATACTCATTTTCTTGATCTCCTTCAAATTAAATATGAAAATTTGAATAGATTTTGCTCACCCTGGAATGTAGTGTTGCCATTTTCATTTAAAACACACCTTAACGTCGTGTTTGGTTCGTAAAATAGAGTTGAATCTAAATTTGAATGGAAAATGTGAAGAAGTCAAGTGTACCAAACATGTTAACTGTAGGTAGGCCTGGCAAAACGGGCGGACCGGCCGGGTTTGGGCGGGTCACTAACGGGCCAGGTCATAAACGGATCGGGTCATAAACGGGTCGATGTTAAACAGATCACACACATGCCAACCCTAACCCGCCCATTTAATAAATGGATGGGTAACGGGTCGCCCGTTTAAAAATATATAATTTTTTATTTAAATTTTTTTTAAATTTCATATAAAATGACATTTAAAAAAAAAAAAAAAACTGCATTTTATTTATTAATTTCCAAATAAAAAGAAAATAAAATGTAAAAAACAATACTTCCCTTTAATGAATACAATTTTTAAAAAATGTAAAATTAAAAAAAACACACACACCTCTAAAAAAACGTGATGTTGGCTAGAGCAGGATTGCGGGTGAGGAAGAAAAAGGATCGTGGGTCTGCTAGGCTGTAGGGATTTTGGGTGAAGCTGCTGGGTGTATGGCTGAGTGGAGATGAAGGGATCAGGGAGCTGAGAGGGATAGAGGGCGAAGGTTGTTCTTTTGTGCTAGTCTACGAGCGAGGTTGGGTGATGGTGCGCAGGGGGTTTTTCTGGAGAAGAAGATGTCTTTTTTTTTTTTTTTTTCCGTCTGGCACGTTGCAGCGCACCAGATCTAGACGAGAGGAGAGGAGAGTTTGGAGTCAGGAAAGGAGAGGATTGAGAATGAGATTTGAGAAAGTGAGAGTTGAGAGGTCAGAGATGAGGAGAGGCTGAGAGCTTGAGAGTCGCAGCGCGGGTTAGAGCTCTTAGGGTTTTTTTGGGTTGACTGAGAGTCTGAGACTCTAAGAATTGTTGTAGCAGTGAAGCCTAAAGGCATGTGCGGTGTGCGTGACAGCATGAGTGAGTCGTGACTGTGAAGCTGGCACCTGGCAGTGGCAAGGATCCAAAATAACGAGTCACCCGCCGGGTGACCCGCCCAAACCCGGAGAACCCATTTATAAACGGATTAACCCGTGACCCGCCCAAATATTAAATGGGTTAACTTCTTTAAATCCGAACCCGTTTTAAACGAGCGGATCCGAGTGACCCGACGGGTCATGACCTGTTTTGCTAGGCCTAACTATAGGGTGACAGTCAATTCAAGTCATCCCTATCAGTGTAATGAGGATGAGAATCCAACAGGATATGTGGATTTGAATCATCACACGACCATCTACCATTGAAAGATGGAATATATAGAAAGGCATGTACATATTTTGGCTGCAGGGAACTTCACATACGTATAAATACTGCACTTTAAAGTTTAGGGGGCTGTCCTTGTAATTAGAGCTTGCCAAATTAAACTCATAACCTTCCATCACCGTGTTTTTCAAAATCCAATTTTATAGATATTCTTCTAGGAAAAGTGATATTAACAAAACCAAGCATAGCTTGCTGAGACAAGGAATGGAAAACTTGGTCAAGCTTTTGGCTGAACATTATCTATGTAGCTAGTTACATTGCCAAATCTTCATGTTTCCTCGGATTTGAAATTTCAGTATAGATATCATTAGCATTTATTTTTTTTTATCTTAACACTTGAGGACTTTATTATTATTATTATTATTATTATGGAGAATGGGGAATGTCAAGAAAAGGCTTGGTATCATTATTTATTTATTTTTTTTAGATTGTCTAGCTTTTAGGGGAGACTTTTCTCCCCCACCCTCCCCAAAAAGAAAAATCTTCAAATCTTAATAAATTAAATTTATGTTTGAATTATGTATGATGATGGTCATGCTTGATTTTATTGATCAAGAATTGATAAATGTGGATATTGGAAGAGTTGATCAAGAATTTTGTAGTAAACTTATATCATGTATTGTTGTGCTAGCTCCCTCATAGGAGTAAGCTCTGAGTTACGAACCATCGGCTCTTTATATCACTTGTTAGCGCTAAAGGAGTCCATGGGAACTTGATACACATGGATGAACACTAACTTGACTCAAAAACTTAAATTTATTGAGTTTTAACATGTACATAAACACTCATCATCTACTCAATTTTTTCAATGTGGGACAAATTTACAAGTGAAATTCTCAACATATTGAAAATGCATGTAGTTAATTTACTTTTTTATGGTCATAACCAAGGTTGCTCAATTTTCTTGAATGCGACCATACTTTCTATTAATGTTATTGGATAGGGCTATGCTAGTGTTAAAAGTGTTATATATTTAATGAGAATATACTCATATCTTCTTAGTCCTATCTAATGCGATTGCTATTTTATTTAGCTAGCTTCTTTTACTAAAAATCTGGAAGAATTTTGAACTGTATATTTCATATCTAAAGATTAATTTTACAATTGTATATATATATATATATATATATATATATATAAATACAAAAATTTTAGCAACTGAATTAACAATCAGAGAATAAAATAACAAACTTGAATAACAGAGATAAAACAAATTGTAACTCTGTTGTGTTCTAATATAACAAACTAATGCTAATACTAGAGAGAATATTTTCTGTTGCATTCGATGGAGAACTGAAAGATTGTTGCTGTGCATTGTAGGAGATATGTTGCAACATTGTGATGAAGAGCTGGAAGTCTGCTGCATGATAGCTACTACTGCTGCTGTGATACAATATATGTTAGTATGCCCCCTCAAGATGGAGATGGGGAATGGATATTCAGCATACCCTTCTTGCACAAAAGATGGTGAAATGCATCAAACCCCAAAGCTTTTGTAAAAATGTCAGCTAACTGGTGATGTGTTGGAATATGAAGAAGATGGAGAAATCCTTTATCACGAACTAAATGACAATCAATATCTATATGCTTCGTTTGTTCATGGAAAACTAGATTAGAGGCGATGTGCATAGCAGCTTGATTATCATAGAACAAAGAAATAGGCAAAAAAATTGAAACACAAAGATCTTTAAGTAAAGTTACAAGCCATGTTAATTCACAAGCAGTAGTTGCCATAACTCGATATTCAACTTCAGCAGAAGACCGAGAGATAGCAGTTTGCTTCTTGGATCGCCATGAAACAAGGGAATTACCAAGAAAAATACAACTTCAAGCCCCAAGAAATACCGTAAGCAACCAAGATCCTTGATCTGAAAATTTGAGTGAAGAAAATGTTTGATGGCAGTGATAGAAGCAATGCTAGAACTAGCAATTATAATGTCATCAACATACACTAGAAGTGCAGTAAAATCCGAAGGAGAAGTCTGAGTAAAAAGACATGAATCAAACTTGGACTGAGAAAATCCATAGGTGAGTAATGTGGCAACAAGTTTAGAGAACCATTGCCTTGAAGCTTGCTTTAAACCATAAAGACTCTTATGAAGTTTGCAAACCAAATCAGTCTTTCCCTTTGTCCCATAACCTGGAGGAAGTTTCATATAGACTTCCTCTAATAAATCACCATGTAAGAAGGCGTGGTTGACATTGAGTTGATGAATAAACCAATTGTTCGTTGCAACAACAGCTAATAGACATCGTATAGAAACCATTTTAGCTACCGGAGAGAATGTTTCAAAATAATCGATGCCTTCTTGTTAAGTGTAGCCTTTGGCTACTAATCAAGCCTTATATCATTCAATGGAACCATTTGAATTGTACTTAATACGATATACCCACTTGCAGCCAATGGGTCTGAATCTAGGAGGTAACGTAGTAAGTGACTAGGTCTGGTTGTCCTCAAGTGCACATATTTCCTTAGCCATGGCATCGCGCCATTCAGCATATTTAATAGCTTAATGGTAATATTGTGGTTCAGTATGAACAGAGACATTCAATATAAAAAAATGATAGGTTGAAGAAAGATTACAAGATGATAAAACAAAAGAAAGAGGATACGGATTACCTGAGGATGACGGGTCTGAACTGGGAAGAGAAGAATGGACTGATGTAAAATTATTGGCCAGTGAACAATGATAATCACAAAGATAAGAAGGTGGATGGCGGGTACGTGTCATTCGTCGAAGAGGAAGAGAATTAGAATAAGAAGGAATATTTGATGATTGAGGTGAAGATGATGATGGCAGACTATTTGATAAAGATGGAGTGTTTGATGAAAATTAAGGAATATCAGGGGAACAATTTGTTGGAGGAGTAGGTAGAAAAGTATCAGAAATTGATGGTTTCATAAGAAAATCTGAAGGTAAGGAGGCAAAAGGGAATTCATTTTCATGAAAAATAACATCACGAGAAACAAATGTTTGATGATATTGTAAATCAAACAATTTGTTACCTTTGATGCCAAATGGATAGCCAAGAAAGATACAACGTCGAGAATGAGCATCAAATTTGTGACGATTGAAAAGGAGAGTGGAAGCAAAACTGAGTGCACCAATGATTCTCATGTGAGAATAATTAGGAGGTTTGCCAAATAAAATTTCATAAGGAGTTTTATTTGATAGTAGAGGAGTTGGTGTACGATTGATGATATATGCAGCTGCTAAAATGCAGTCAGATCAGAAAACTAATGGAAGCTGAGCTTGGAAACGAATTGATCTTGCAATGTTAAGAAAATGTTGGTGTTTTCGTTCCACTAGAAAATTTTGTTGAGAAGTAATAATACATGATTTTTTATGGATAATGCCATTTGACTGATAAAAATTGGTCATGTTAAATTCTGAACCATCATCAGTTCTTATTATCTTAACAGTTGACTGAAATTGATTGTGAACTAAAGCAAAGAATGAACGAAGTTACATACGAGTCTTAGATTTTGATTTCATAAGAAAAATCCATGTGCATCTGGAATAATCATCAACAATGGACAAAAAATAATGAAAACCTTGTAATGAAGGAGTTGCAAATGGACCCCAAATGTCTGCATGAATTAATTGAAAATTAAAAGTGGATACAGATTTACTATGATGAAATGGAAGTCTATGTTGTTTTGTAAGTGGACAAACATTACAGATATGTTTGTTTGAAGTAGGAAATGAAATATAATTGCATAACAAATACAATTGTTCGGAAGAGAGATGGCCTAGTCGTTGATGCCAAAGATCAAACGACTGATGTGCATTGTTTGAAGAAGAAAAGGAATTGACAGTATATGCAGAAGAACAATTATTATTCGAAAAGGGAAGCAAATGATAAAGCCCATTAGATAGTCTGCCCAGTCCGATGGTCTTCCACAGCCGGATGTCATGGATGAAACAAAATGATGAAGAAAAAATCAGATAACATGCTAGTGAAGATGATAGTTTACTAGTAGAAATAAGATTGAATTTGAAAGAGGGAACACAAAGAACATCATGTAAGATTAAAGAAGAAGAAAGACAAACAGTACCAATGTGAGTTACTGAAACTGAGGTTCCGTTTGGCAAATTAATAGAAGCTTTTACATAAGAAATAATGGAAGTTAAAAGATGAACACTACTAACCATATAATCAGTTGCACCCGTGTTATGATCCAAGAAGTGGAAGAAGACAAGGAAGAAGAACAATCGGAAACAAAAATGGAAGATGAAGTTGATGAAGATAAACTTTTCATACACATTGAGGTTAAAGAGGAGCTACCATTAGGAACAGTGGAAGCTGCCAAAGCTAAAGATGATGGAGGTGAAGGCTGAAGAAGAGCCAATAGTTGAGTACATTGTTCTTGAGTAAATGGTTAGGATGGAATATCTTAGGTAACTTGATTTGCAAAAGAATTTTCTTTCTTCAATTTTGTGAATTTGAATCCAAGTGGAAAACCATGAAGGCGATAGCATTTTGCAATAGTATGACCTGAAATTCCACAATGCGAACAAACAAGTTTGTCTTTATTGAAAGACTTTGCAACACTTGATGAAGGTTTAGCAATTGTAACCATAGCAACAGAATCAAAATCAGAGCTGAAATTGAAGTAAGTTGTCACTAGCCTTCGTCTTGAACTAGCAATGAAAATTCCTTGTTAATGGTAGGAAGAGGATCCATCATTAACAAATGACCTTGTATAGCTAAGAAGAATCATTTAATCCCATAAGAAATTGAATGGTATAATCAAATTGCTCACATTCAAACACTTTCTGAAGTGCTCCACAAGATGGTGAACAAGAGCAACAGGGAGCCGGACGGTAAATCTGAAGCTCATCCTAGAGAGTTTTCAATTGAGTATAATACTGAGTGATAGAAAATTTCCCTTGAGAAAGATCTGAGATTGATTTCTTCAGTTGATAAACTTGCGGTGCACTGCTCCTGGAAAAATGTTGTTGTAGATCCAGCCACATATTTATTGCATTATTAGAAAATAAGACACGAGATGCAATGTATTTAGATAATGAATTTGTGATCCATGCAACAACCATTGAATTGTAGTGCCCCCATGCAAAATGAAGAGGGTCATTAATGGCAGGTTGTGGAAGAGAGCCATCAATAAATGAAAGCTTATTTTTAGTATGAAGAGATGTAATCATGGAATGACTCCATGTATGGTAGTTTGTTTCAGTGAGAGGTCTTGTAATGAGAGCAACACCAGGACTATCTCCATGTTGCAGAAAATAAGGATTGATAAAATGATTCACAGTTGATGAATTTGAGGAAGTAGTGGAGGAAGAAGATGAATTGGTGGAAGCCATGAAAGCTTCAGGAAAACCACAAAAAGAAAATAAGATGCGGAAGAAATTCAGAAAATCTCTAATACCATGTTAAAAGTCTAGAAGAATTTCGAACTGTATATTTCACATCTAAAGATTAATTTTAAAATTGTATATATATATATACAAAAATTTAAGCAATTGAATTAACAATCAGAGAATAAAATAACAAACTTGAATAACAGAGATAAAACAAACTATAACTCTGTTGTGTTCTAATATAACAAACTAATGCTAATATTGGAGAGAATATTTTTTGTTGCATTCGATGGAGAATTGAAAGATTGTTGTTATGCATTGCAGGAGATCTGTTGCAGCATTGTCATGAAGAGCTGGAAGTCTACTGCATGATAGCTGCTGCTGCTGTTGTGATACAGTATATGTTAATATCTTTTTGTGAATAGTATTTTAAATTATTCTTGTCTTTTTCTATTTTTTCCTTCTATCTTTCTTGGTTCTCCACTTCTCTCATCAGGTTTCTTAATTTGATGGGGATGCAAGGGAAGTAAAGCACGTAAGCAGCTCACTAAAAAAGCAAGTATATGCTTTATATGTGTAGTGACCCGAAGAATAATAACGTTTTTAATAATAAGAGGGAGAGAAAATAGAAATAGAAACAGAAGGAGGTCGTAGACTTCGTCGATGACATTGTAATTTGCAGGATTTATTGAACAAGGAGTTTAGACGACCCAGTGTATCGCCATGGGGAGCTCCAGTGTTGTTCGTAAAGAAGAAAGATGGGTCCATGAGGATGTGCATTGATTACAGAGAGATAAACAAAGTTACTATCAAGAATAAATATCCTCTACCCCATATAGACGATTTGTTTGATCAGCTCCAGGGTACGCGAGTATATTCCAAGATTGACCTCAGATCCGGGTATCATCAAGTGAGAGTAAAAGTAGAGGATGTTGCGAAGACGGCCTTCAGGACCAGGTACGGGCACTATGAATTTCTCGTTATGCCTTTTGGTTTGACGAATGCCCCGGTTGTGTTCATAGACTTGATGAACAGAGTCTTTCACCAGTATCTAGATCAGTTCGTAGTAGTTTTCATTGATGATATACTGGTGTACTCGAGGAGTTTTAAGGATCATGAGGTACATTTGAGGCAGGTGCTGCAGACTCTCAGGGAGGAGAAGTTATATGCAAAGTTTAGCAAGTTTGAATTCTGGCTAGAGAAGGTGGCATTTTTAAGCCACGTGATCTCAGGGGATGGTATTGCAGTGGATCTCAGCAAGATTGACGTAGTGGTAAATTGGGCTAGGCCGAGAAATGTGCAAGAAATCAGGAGTTTCTTAAGACTGGTAAGTTATTACCGTCGTTTTGTTGAGGGTTTTTTAGGCTTGTCAGGTCCTCTTACGCGATTGACTAGGAAAAATACCATATTTGTGTGGGATGAAGAGTGCGAGCAGAGCTTCCAGGAATTAAGCAGCGGCTCGTCACTGCACCAGTTCTTACGATTCCATCTTGTGGCGATGGTTATGTTATTTACAGTGACGCGTCCTTGAAAGGGCTCGGTTGTGTGCTGATGCAGCATGGTAGGGTGGTGGCATATGCATCCAGGCAGTTGAAAGAATACGAGAAGAACTACCCTACCCACGATCTAGAATTGGCTGCGGTGGTACATGCATTGAAGATCTGGAGGCATTATTTATATGGTGAGAGGTGTGAAATATTTTATGATCATAAGAGCTTGAAATACATTTTTACGCAGAAGGAGCTGAACATGCGACAGAGGAGGTGGTTGGAACTCATCAAGGATTACGACTGCACCATTAGTTACCACCCAGGTAAAGCAAATGCGGTGGCTGATGCTCTAAGCCATAAATCATGGGACACAGCACAGTTAGCAGTAATTGTTCAACATCTGATTCAGATGGACTTAGAGAGACTTGGTGTGGAATTGGTGGAGGATGATCCTCAGGCATTTATGCCAGTTTGGTTGTACAACCCATGTTGTATGAGAAGATTAAAGCTGCTCAGAGAGATGATCCAGAGTTAGTGGAGGTTATAGCCAGAGTTCAAGACAGTCAGGGGGAGGAGTTCAGTATTTCTGATGATGGGGCTCTGAGATTTCGCACCAGATTGTGTGTGCCTGCAGATGATGGCCTCAGGAGGATGATTTTAGAGGAGGCACACAGGTCCCTATACACTGTTCATCCTGGCAGTACAAAAATGTATAGGGATTTGCGAGATTCTTTCTGGTCGAGTGGCATGAAGAGGGATATAGCAGAGTTTGTGCAGTAGTGTTTGACGTGCCAGCAAGTTAAGGCTGAGCACCAAAGGCCAGCTAGTCAGTTGCAGCCACTTTACATTCCCGAGTGGAAGTGGGACCACATATCTATGGATTTTGTTACTAGGCTGCCGCCGGCGTTGCATGGTTAGAATGCCATATGGGTGATAGTTAATAGATTGACAAAGACAGCGCATTTTCTACCTATTAAGGTCAGCTACCCTATGAGCAGGTTAGCAGAGATATACATACAGGAGATTGTTCGATCCCATGGAGTGCCAGTATCCATAGTCTCGGATCGTGATCCACGTTTTACGTCACGGTTCTGGAGGAGTTTGCAGGAGGCACTAGGGACTTAGTTAGCATTCAGCACAACTTTCCACCCTCAGACCGATGGTCAGACAGAGAGAACCATCCAGGTATTGGAAGATATGCTTCATGCTTGTATGCTAGACTTTGGAGGTAGCTGGATTCAGTTTTCGCCGCTAGTTGAATTTGCTTATAATAACAGTTATCAAGCTAGCATCGGCATGGCACCCTACGAGGCATTGAATGGTAGGAGATGTAGATCTCCTCTTTTCTGGGATGAAGTGGGCAAAAGGCGAGTTTTGGGTCCAGAGATAATTCAGCAGACATATGATAAGGTCCGACTTATTCGTGACAGGATCAGTGCAGCACAGAGTCGGCAGAAAAGTTATGCAGATACTCGCCGCCGAGAACTGGAGTTTGGAGTGGGTGATCATGTTTTTCTAAAGATATATCCTCTTAAATGAGTTATGAGATTTGGAAAGAAGGGCAAGTTGAGCCCTAGGTATATTGGCTCTTTTGAGATACTTGAGAGAATTGGGTCAGTTGCCTACAGGCTAGCTTTGCCGCCAGCTTTGGCTTGTATTCATGACGTGTTTCATGTTGCCATATTACGAAAATACGTCCCAGACCCATCCCACATCATTAGCTATGCAGAAATAGAGCTCAAGGATTCATTAGCATATGAAGAAGCTCCAATACAAATGTTAGATAGAAATGTTCAGATTTTACATACTAAAGAGATACCATTAGTTAAAGTTTTGTGAAAAAATCACGACATAGAGGAAGCCTCTTGGGAGCTCGAAAAGCAGATTAGACAGAGATACCCACAGTTGTTCCCAGAGGTATAGAGATACTCAGGTAAAGTATATTGGTTAGATAAGTTTTCTTTTGCAGGTACGTGTATTGATTATGATTAGTAGATAATATTTTGTTTTGGGAGAAATTTTCTTTTCGTGTATATAAACTCCCAGAACCACCCATGTAACCATGGTATTCCTCCGCCATAAATGAGGGCAGGTAATAAAATAAGTAGACCCTTTTCTTTATTGGATGATGGAGAATATAAATAAAGATACAGATAGTAAATTTCGAGGACGAAATTTTATAAGGAGGGGAGAGTGTAGTGACCCGAAGAATAATAGCGTTTTTAATAATAAGAGGGAGAACAAATAGAAACAAAAACAGAAGGAGGTCATACACTTCGTCGACGACATTGTAATTTGGAGAAAATGTTAAATAGTCATAATTTCATAATTTTGCTGGCTTCATCGACGAACACAGAGTCTCGTCGACGAAGGTCTTCAGAATTTCGTCGACGAACACAGGGTTTCGTCGATGAGAAAATACTGAGAGACGGTTCGGGGTGCTCTGAATTTTGTCGACGAACACAGGGTTTCGTCGACGAATTTTGTGAAGAGCTCATCGGCGAAGTGACGTGGCTCGTCGACGAACCTGGCCCTATAAAAGGCGGCAAACCGAGATATTCTCATTTTCTCTCGCCGCTCTCTCTCTTCTCTCTCTCTCCTATGACTCTCTCTCCCTTCTCTCTTCATTTTCGGCCCCACCAGTCGCCGGATCGATGATCCGAAGCTACCATGATGCTCCTGGCGGAGTTCTCTACGCTTCTACCGGAGCGGATCGTTGGGAAATCATAGTTGGAAATTATCCCAAATTCAGGGTAAGCCCTTTTAGCCACTTTTTGGCCTCATTGCAGTTGTAGGAAATAACGTAGGTAGGAAAATACTGATATTTAGTTCTGAAAAATATTGGTTTCAAAGTGTTTTGTAAGAGGCCCTGCGGGTACCAGGCTAGAGTACAGTAGGGGTTTTTCAGAGATAAGGTAAGGGAAATATGCTATGCTAGGAAAGTTCTAAATATTATGCAATTTATTTATTTACGAAAATTATGTATTTTAGTATGGTGTGGCTTATGATTATGTATATGGTACGGGGATATGTTTATGAATTTAGTTTCATGATTTTACAAATTTCAGTATTATGATTATACGCATTTTAGTACCATGATTATACAAATTTCAATACCATGATTTTACGATATTTCAGTACCATGATCTTATGAATTTCAGTACCATGATAACATGAATTCCAGTATTACGAATATGCAGTTCCATGTTATGATTATTCAGATTTCAGTACGTTATGCAGCATCATGGTTATTTCAGTACCTCAGAATCATGGTAAATCAGATAGACATGTATATAGAAATATATTATACGATATCAGACCTTGTTGAACTTGCAGCTACAGAGCACGGTACCGTTGCTACAGATACTATGTTACTTTACGAGTGCAACCACCTATTCAGATATACGTGGTACGGTCGACCACCTAGGCCCTTGAAAAGCTTAGGCTCCCCATCCAGATATGGGTTGAGGTGGGCAGGTCGACTGACGGAGTTCAGTAATTTATTCCTGGTTGGCCAGCCAGGGTAAATCCAGCCTATGGGCCACACAACCTCGTCATGAGGGGCATTTCATGACACAGATAGCCACAGGGAACAGTTTCAGTTACTACTACTTACTTATTGATTTACAAAAATAGGGATCCTACTATATACACTAGAAGTATTTTGAATTATAACCATAATACTGATAGGTTAAGCAACAGGGAAAAGGGGTGGTGTGTTTTATTATTTGTACTGTACTTTTGTACACAGTTATTCATGTTTATATGAAACAGGTTTCATGATATGTAGTAGCTCATTTGCCACACACTAGTAATAGCATATTTTCTCTTACTGAGCGTTGGCTCATCCCAGTGTTGATATATTTTTCAAGTGATCCAAGTAGGCGAGCAGATCAAGCTCGCAAATAGAAGGACTTCAGTAGTGCCCTGACAGAGAGTGAGTATCATTTTTTTTGGGAGCATTTTCGTATTACCCTAGCTAGTTGAAAGCAATTTTTGGGGATACAGTTATGTTGTATATTTTGCAAAATATTTCAAAACTCTGGTATTGCATGTAATGGTTTAGGTTTTGTTTACATGATTATGCTTCTCGCTGCTTAGGATAATGTTATGGTATCAGAGTATGATAATTATTATAGTGGAAAAAAAAATCAGTTAATTAAGCAGGTCGTTACAATATGCAAGCCTCTCTATCTCTCTCTCTCTCTCTCTCTCTCTCTCTCTCTCTCTCTCTCTCTCTCTCTCTCTCTCTCTATTCTTATATATATATATATATATATATCAAAATGACAATTAATGGCGATACATGCCAGTTTTAATTTAATTAATATTTCCAGAAAATTAAACCCGAAAATTTATAATCTATTTAATTCATTTTAATGGTGATGCATGCCAATTTTAATCTGCAATGGCCAAAATTTAAACCTAGAAAATTTCTATATAAATCTAAATATAAATAAATGAATATATGGTCTAACGAAAATCATCATGCATGCAAGTGCATTTTAAGAGAGGGCTTACGTGATAGTTATAATTAAAGAAGATCAAGAGAGGGAATTAATGAATTTGTTCATTATTTTGTGAGGGATTTAATTAATCATAGTTGTCCTTTGACATACATCAAGATTTGTCCCGGCTAGCTAGTTGCAAAGAAACTATATATTTGGCTATTCAACTACAACCCATTTTATTCCATTCTTATGTACTAAATATGTCATAAGGATAATCAATTAAAGTCCCTTCAAGTGTGCTGCAATGTCCCGGAGAAGGGTTTGGAATGCCGTCGAATAATAATATAGGTTCAATGAAGTCGCCACCAATAAATTATTTTCCTAGGTGCAATTTGTTCACCTAATTACTACCCGTTGATTGGTCTCTTGGCTAATCTTAAGTTCAAGGAACTAGTAGTCTCGGTTTGTTTTTACCAAAGATCGAATCGGGAGTTCAATTATGTGAGAGGAAGATATTAGCACCTCCCACATACCTGTTCTAGAAATGGTACCTTATTAATTATGAATTATCCCTAAATTGAATCAAATGGTTCTTGATTAACTCCTCAATAAACAAATAAATATTGAATAATTAAAAAGAAAATAAAAAAGTTTATGATTTAGGAATGTCTAATAAGATCTCCAAATGAGGAAATCTTATTAGATAAAATGTTATGCAAATTAATGTGCAGCATGCGGAAAGCAATCTTACAATGCAGCAAACAATGATAATAGTGCAGAAACACAATCACAAAGATTATATGAAAGCAATAAAACAATGACACAAAGGATTAACGTGATTCGGCAATGCCTACGTCCATGGGAGTAAACAACTGTAATTTTCACTATCATGTCAAACAAGGGTTACAAAAATTGTATATTTGCTAACCCTCTTCAACCCTCGGAAGTTTTCCCCCCAAAATCCCAACCTATTCAACTTCCTAATTCAAAATTCAAAAACATCACCAAGAAAAAATTGTTGATTCTATGAATCCAATCCTATTTTGATAATGACAAATCACATAGTATCTTACACGTGCATTAATATTGTGAACAGGATTATTACTTAACATGAACGAAAGGTAAGGATGTCATGGAAGCCATGCAAAACTTAAAGCGTATGTAACCTAACACACTCCTTGGAATTAGAAGAGCAAAAGGATAAAGAAGTCTCAATTTTTTCAATTGTAATGAGTATTTAGTATTGCTTGCATTTACATATACTATATGATGTAGTTGAAAGCTCAAAAATACCCGAGATTGACCTTAGGACACATGCATTTCATGAAAAATTTATTTACATTAGGTCTAGGTTGGATGGACATGTTAGAGGCAAAATAAATCTGAGAAATAAAGGCCTCATCGATGAATACTGGCTTCGTCGACGAATTCATTAAGGCCACTCGATGATGAATGCTCTGCTCTTGTTGACGAGAAAATACCAAGAGCTCAAAAATTTCAGATAGGTCATTCGACGACGAACTCATATTCTCGTCGACAAAGGAGTGTCGAGCACTCGTCGACAAACAGTGTACTCGTCAATGAATTCTTTTAGAGAGATTGACGCTCTAGCGTGCAACAACTAGAAATTTCTTAACTAAAACATATCCACGAAAAGTCTAAAAGTTCTTTATTGCTCTCAACATCCACAAAATTCTCAAAAGTTCTTCTGATTGTATCACTGAGATTGTACTTCAATTGTTAATTCTTTCGTCTATTGAAAGATTCCTACGGTGATAAAACTCTAGAGCTTCAATCTAAATTTCGTTCAGTGAATTTACTAAAGTATATAGTTTTTATCTATACTAATCATCTCTTTAAGGAGCAAATTCTTGTACGCCTTGTTTTACATCTTTGCAACAGATTGATAAATGGTTCGAGTGTAGAATTGTTGGACCAAACAAGGGGATATTGTTTGGAGAAGACGTGCTCTAGCCTCATCCAAGGAGTTTTATAATTGGTATTGTTCCACTTGGTGTTAGAATTGGTGTATTCCCAAGAGGGGGGGTGAATTGGAATTTTAAACTTTTCTCCTAGGTTAAGTCAGAATATTTCAACCTAGGGTATTTTTAAACAATCTCTAATGCGCCGATAAATATAATATACGGAAATTTAGATTATGCGCATCATTCACACCAAAACATATACGTGCGTTAAATATAAAGTGCAAAAATATAAATAAACACACAATATGTTATCGGAGTTCGGCCAATTGTGCCTATGTCCCCGCCTCTAGCTCGCAAGCCCGAGGATTCCACTAAAGGCTCACTTAAGGGTGGAGCGGCACCGATTACAACCAGGTCAATTAGCACAGGGCTGACCTCAACCTTTACAACCAGGTCAATTAGCGGGGCTGACCTCAACTTACACGCCTTAACAGGATGACGCACCTAGCTTTCCTAATCGGGTCTAAGTCAATTCGAGACTATTTCAAAGGGCTAGTCTCCGTCTTCAGGCCCGTTCCTAGAAATATAACAGATTTGAAATACAATACAATGGTATAATGATTATGCTTTCATGTAAAGCAGATATGTACCCAGTTACGCGCAATCACATACACCACAATATGATTTAATATGTAAGCTCAGTGCGGTCTAATACTTCAACTCTCAAAATATTTGCGATCAGTGTAATGAGTGCTTGAGAGTGTCAACAAACAATCTTTGTTTCTCAAGATATTCAATCAATCGTGTTCACACAAAGATGTCAAGCAAGTCTCAAGTATATTAATCAACAGGATATCTCAATCACGTGAAGATCAGATTAAGTATATGCTTGGTTTGCAAAAGATATATAATCTTTGTATTCAGCAAATAATATGTGAGTTAATGACTATTGCAACAAAGATTAATATCACATAAACAAATAACTTCTCAAGAAATATTTGAGTATGTTTTGAAAATGATTTTGCAACCCAAAGGCAAATACAAGCTTCCTAAGATATTGTAATACAACTACAATACTCAGAAGCTTAAGCAAGTCTTCTTAGGATAGGCTTATTAGTAAAAGCCCCCTAAGAACGCTTAGGTTTAGTTCTCGTAAAAATCGAATCAATCAATAAAGAGTAGGAGAACAAACCTATTTAGATTAACACTCAATCAACTTACAGAGGGTTAATTAGTATGAGAAGGTAAATATGAGTGTAGGAGACTAAAAAATGAATATTATAGGTTTTTGAATTTTCAAAGAATTTTCCCTAATCAAATATGCTAATCTCATGCTAATTTTCCCAAATGAAGCGGTATTTATAAACACCCCATGAAATATAACCATTAGGGACATAGCCAGGATTATTAGAAAAGTTTAATGATGTTTTAGCAACTTTAACCCTATTTAAAATATTTTAACCACGGTAAAAAATTAGAGCAACCTGAGAGGTCCGGTCGACCAAAACCATTTTGGTCGACCAAAGTTCATATGGCTCAGTCGACCAGTACATTTTTTAACTGCTCGATTGGTCGACCAAGAGAAGGTGGATTTTTCAATTCCTGTGATTCGGTCAACTAGAGAAAAATGAACTGAGCCTCTTGGTCCACCAGACCGTTGGGCCAACTCCCGAGGACCATCGGTTAACCAGGTTGGTGTAATACAAAATTTACTCGGTCAACTGGGAGGTCAAAATGTTGACTCCCAGGTGGTTCGGTCAACCGAGCTGAGGTCAAATTGTTTACCCAGACCAGTTTCGATCGACCGGGGCAGGATGAACTGCCAAGGTTGGTCGATCAAAAGTGCACAAAGTGTGCATTTTGGTCCAAATTCAATACACTTTCACCCTATTCAAGTGTCTAACATTTATGAGTGCAAAGGTGAGTGTCCGAGGGTCATTTCTAGGTCCTTTTGAAGACACCGAAAAATTCGGTGTCGGTCGACCGGTGTTCCCTAAGTTCTTTCTAAGGTCGTTTTCATTTTGAGCTTACGTATTTGACCATGCATATGAGGTGTGTGATTATTATATACAAAAGGCCCTAATTACTATTACAGACCCTTTACATGAATATATTACAACATAAGAAATTGGGTCTTCGAACTTCACTTTCTCCATGTGCATTATGATTAGTTAATTTAAGTTCCTGCACAAAGCCTCAAACACTCATTAGATATTATGAGTATTTGTCATAATCAAAACCGGGCATGACCTATAAGGTCAACACCTGGTGGAATAGTTATAGTAAATCCTTTGGTGGTTTTTCCAAGGGCGAGGACGTAGGCTGTGTTGAAGCCGAACCTCTTAAAACCTTGTGTTCTTCTTTTTTCCCTACTCTTTACTTTTCAGCAAAATTTATAAATTGCATGGATACTATATCAAACTCTGAATTCTAAGTGTTTGGTTCTTAAATAGATCGGAAGTTAATTTGTTTTGGTTTGATCAGCATTGATTGCGGAAGCCGAAAGGGATTACGTTGGTTGATCATCCTTAACTTATCAAACTGAAAGTTTATTTAAAAGCTGAACATTGGGAAGAAGGTTGTTTGTGAAAATTAACAACAGGGCTTATACAAATTCAGCAAGCTTTTCACAATACTACAGGGCTTTTATTAAGTGATTAATCATTTTGTTTTGATTGAAATTTGTCTGATTCAGTTTTGTGATTGTGGTTGAGTATTGATTATGGCTATAACATAAAAGTATTAAAGAGGGAAATAAATTTTTAAAAATCTCATTTCACCTCCCTCCTAGGAAAGTTATTCCAATTTCAGTCAGGGTTTAGTCTTCTAATGTGCTTCTACCTGTTTCTGTGTTTCTGTAATAATTTTTCAGATGACTAAACTTAATTTTCGGTCTTCTGAAGAAATTTTTCAGAGAAATGAGCTTAATTTCGGTCTTCTGAAGTTGATACTTTAGACGACTGAAGAGAGAGTTCGGTCTTTTGAATAGTGCATTTTCTGGATTTTTTTTTTTTTTGTTTCAAAAATCTGTTTTGTGCTATTTCTTTACTCTTTTATAAAATATTTTCCAGGTTTCAAAAATAATCTCTAAATCCATAAATATCCCCTAAAGATATTCATAAGATGCATGAGTCCTAAGGTCAGTTTAGGGTATATTTTGTGCCTCAAATTTAATCATATGAAATATGTAAATACATTCAATTCTAAATACCCATTCCCATGACGATATTGGACTTGCCGCTTGCATCTTCATTCTTCAACTCTTTTAGTTCCATGGATTTTGCCAAGATATATATACATTAGTCTTCATGGCTTCCATGACTTTCTATCCTTCCGTGCATGCTAAATATTGTTCCTGTTCACAATCTCAGTGCACAGATTAAATACCAAGTGATTTATCATTATTAAAACAAAATTGGACTTAGAGAGTCAACAGTGATATTGCAAAAAGATTTTCATTCATTATATTTCATATACACTCATTGTGCTTCAAGTTATATCATTTGATTATGTATTAGGATTTCAATTATACTCATTAGCTTGTTATGAAGCATTCAAGTTTGCAGAAAATTGTAATCATAGTATTGTATTGATGGTTTGGGTTGTGAACCGAGGTAAGGAGGAAGCTACGCCTCTTGTAAGCAGCGAACTATAACGGGAAGATCCGTCCCAGTTAAAGGAGCGGAATAAGTGGAATCCTTGAGTGACTTTCTCAAGACGAGGACGTAGGCCTGGTTGGCTGAACCTCGTAAAAACTGTATTTGCATCTCTCTTTCCCTTAACTCTTTTAATTTCCGCTTGCACTTAATTATGTGGCTGTTGTGTATATGTTAACTGTTTAGTATTTCAGTAAAGTAATTGGGTAAGACTGATTGATTAATTAAGTCACACATTATAAGTTGAGAATTATTGAATTGCTTGTCATCTAGGTTGTACGTGTATAGTTGTAATTTTTCAAAATTAGGACTTGAGTGACCTAGATTTTAAAATACCAAATTCACCCCCCTTCTTGGGATTACACCTAAATTAACATTTGGTATCGGAGCAAGGTTACACTAGGCTTAAACATTTTTTTATAAAAAATCACGATTGCATACATCGGTGTTACCCTATTCGGTGAGGGACACTCATCCACATGACCACCCATTTTTTGTGGTGTTAACTACACATATTGGAAATAAAGAATGCAAATATTTTTTCAAAACGCTGATTGGAAAGTATGGAAAGTTGTTTCTAGAAGAAATCATATTCTTATGAAAATTGTAGATAAAGAAAATATACCTAAGACTGAAGATGAGTACACAGATGAGGACATGAAAGCTCTTCAAATAAATGCTACTGTAATGAATCTACTTTATTGTACTTTGGACGTAAATGAATTTAATAGGGTCATGGCATGTACAATTGCTAAAGAAACACGAGATAGATTAGAAATCACATATGAAGGCAATAAGGATGTAAAAGACAGTAGAATAGACATGCTAATAAGTGAGTGCGAAGCCTTTAAAATGTCTTCTAGTGAATCAATCTAATCCATGTACACCAAGTTCACTCACATAACGAATTCACTGTCTGCTCTTGATAAAACTTACCCCACTTATTAAAAACAACAATGACTGCTCATAATCCAATCTCCACACAAATGCTTGTTGATTAGAGCAATTGATCAAGACTGGACAATTCTCTCTCTCTCTCTCTCTCTCGGGGCCGCGGCTCTCTGTTCTTTTTCTTTAATTTTACACTTCATTTAGAAGAAGGGAAAAAAAAATGGTAACACATTTCATTAATGGAAGCTACTGAAAATCACACCTACTGCTGTACAGAGATTCAAGGAAACACAGTAGGGGAAGAAAAGGTTAAAGAAACAAATTTTAAGGTTGGCTTGATGTCACAAGACCAGGACAACAATCTCTCCACAATTTTAAAAGAGGCTTTCCATGCCAAAACAACAAGAAATTTGAAGATTAGTGCTGCACTGCAAATTACTAACAAATGGGAAGGGGAGCACCGTTCCAACCCTCGAGACAATCAAGCAGTGGATCAATCAGCTGCCCGTCGCATACTGCTGCAAACACCTTGTCAAATTCCTCCCCTGGTGATCTAAACTTCTCGCCAGTGAGAAGTTCAGTTCCCAATTCTTCCCGTACAAACCTGTACAAGGGATATGACCTGCATTCTTTGATGCAGTTTGGAATCGCTGGTTTACCACTCTCAACAGCGCTCCTCGCGGTCTCTACTTCCTTCGGCAAAAGGGTTCTCATTTCTTCCTCGAAAGCTCCGATCTTAAGGAAGATCGAACAGTTTGAATTCTTTAAATCATCTCTGTTCATCAATGCGTGGTCAACGAGTACTTGCCTTAACTTCTGCATTAATGGGTAAGTTGCGCTGCAAGGATCGTCGATGTAGGTGAAAACATGCTCGCGGTCGACCACTTTAAGCAAGTCCTTTTCGCAGAATCTTGAAGATCGAAGCTCCCCATTTAGCCCCATGGCTAGAACTTTCTTAGCCACTTGGTTCACTGTGCTCTTCATTGTGTGCTTCAAATTTTCCTCCAAATGCCTCAAATCAATTGCCTGGCAGAGTGCAACCAAGTATGTTGAAGACATAAGCTTCAGAATATCTACAGCTTCGGCCGTTTTCCGCGAAGAGATCAGCCCTAGAGAGTTGACATCCTGGTTGTGTTGCTCTGCACTCTGGACATGATTAGTGACAGGGTTAGCCAGGAACTGGAGCTCAGAACAATAAGCTGCCATGGCTATCTCAGCGCCCTTAAATCCATAGTCCAAGCTTGGATTACGGCCGGCTGACAAATTCGAAGGCAACCCATTATTGTAAAAGTCATTGACAAGCTCAGAGAATTGTGCAAACATGAGTTTCCCAATTGAGGCTATTGCCAATCTGGTGTTGTCCATGGACACACCAATTGGGGTACCCTGAAAGTTCCCACCATGCAAGGCCTTGTTCCTGGAAACATCAATCAAAGGGTTGTCATTCACGGAGTTGATCTCTCGCTCGATGGATTTCGTCGATGATCTGATCACTTCAATTTGAGGACCCAACCATTGAGGCGAAGTTCGAAGAGCATATCTGTCTTGCTTTGGCTTTTGGAGGGGATCTGTCTCATGTAAATTTTTTGCAGCCTTGACATAGGAGCTTCCATCCAGAATGTGTTCCATTATGGCAGCAGCTTCAATCTGGCCAGGATGGTGCTTCAGTTTATGTGTCAAATGGTCAGTGAACTCTGGTTTCCCCTGCATAACCTCTGCGAAAATCGCTGATAAAACCTCGGACAAAACAGCAAGAATGTTAGCATCGAAAAGGACGGTGGCAGCCAGGCCAGACCCAACACCTGTACCATTAACTAGTGCAAGACCCTCCTTGGGCTGCAGCTCGAAAAACCCGCCATGGATGCCAGCGAGGGAGAAGGCTTCTTGGGCATCGAGGGACTCCCCAGCAGGTCCAAAGGCCTTGGAATTAGGCCGACCGGTCAAGAATCCAGCAATGTATGAGAACGGGACCAAGTCACCGGAGGCGGTGATTGTGCCGCGCAGGGGCAAGCATGGAGTGATGTTGTGGTTGAGGAGCTTTGTGATGGCTTCCAGGATTTCAAACCTGATGCCAGAGTAACCTTGGAGGAGAGTGTTGATCCTCACCAGCATTGCAGCTCTGGTTGCAGAGTGAGGCAAGGTGTGGCACGACTCTGTCCCTCCCCCAAATATTCCAGCATTCAGAAATCTGGTATACATATATGTACGCAATTTTGATCATATGCCTCTTTAGCACATGATTTTTACAAATTAGCAGCAAATTATATAGCACCAATTAAATAGCTACGGACCTTCTGATGTTATTAGATTTTAGTTTAGAAAATGTTTGCATGCATATTCACAAACCATGTTGCACACTCTTTTAGAATTGAAACACATATAATTCGAGATTTTTATTTAGTATAATGCTTCGAGAAATGTTATTAACAAGTGTAACCTGAATTGTTAAGATTAGAGAACTAATGGCGGGATGATTCACTTTCCTTCGTTACTAAACATTAAAAAATAGATTCAATGAATAAAAAATTAATTTCCACATCATTAGAATTTAATTTTTCTTAATTTTTAATCATATTAGAATAAATTTTTTATTTTTAATATATTTTATATCAAAAGAAAATATAATGAAAAATAAATTTCCTTCTTATTTTCCACTCCTTCAACAAAATATTTGATCTAAAAGTACCCGTAGGCTCAAGAATTATATTTTGTGAGGGAGAATGAAAGAAAACAAGGACACACTTCAACCACAATATTTTCTCTATATATCAAACACTATTAAAAATAAATATATTCTAATATGATTAAAAAATAATTTAAAAATTGAATGCTAATGATGTATAAAATTAAATTTTTTTTCATTGATTTAATATATTTTTTATTTTCTCCTCACTTTTCTTCGTATCCAAACATAAAAAAACAAAAAATCGAATTAATTTTTTTTCTTTCTTAATACTTTTGAAGTTTCAAATGTAACCTTAATATGTGGAAAAATAATTCTCATACAATATTAAATACAGGAATTTGCACCTTTTAGCCATGTATATTAATTTGCAAACAAAAAAAAGAAAAAGAAAACACTGCTTCTCTAACTCATTATGCTTTTGCATGTATTTTTTCCTCTGCACATTAAAAGCTTTAATGGAGAAGTGCTAAACGACAATAAATGACATTTGAAGAATTTATTATTTATATTTTATTCAAAATTCTAATTATAGAAGTTATAAACAAATAAATGGGACTAATTAAAACGAAAATGAAATTAACATACAATCTATTAAATGACCATAAAATATTGTTCACATTATTTTTAAAAAAAAATATTATGTTGATAAACTTGGATTGTAAGTAAAGATAAAATTTGTGTGCTATCTTAAGTGTGCAATTATTTTTTTTTTAATTTCAAATTTTTTTGAACACAAATTTGTGAAATGAAAAAAAAAAATTCCCAAATTTGCATCATACAAGTCATTTTAGTCCTTATTTCATACTTCTAATTTGTCTTAATATTTTTTCTTAATATTATAAATTTAAGAAAAGTAAAAAACAAAGGCCCCTAAAGTAGCGTAATTTAATGATCATTTAATTTAAGATGCCATCTAAAAGCAAATTGTCACGATCCCACATCGCATGCATATTAGGGAGATCTTGGGTTAATAAGGAGGATTTCGGTTCCAACAAAGTGAGATGCCTTTTATAGGACAAATGTGTGAGACCAATAGGCCAAAGCAGACAATAGCTCACCGTAGTTGGGTTCAAGACCGTTATATTTGGTATCTTAACCTCCCTAAGGGTACTATCATATGAATGAATCCGCCCTAGGAGTACAATCATATAAGTGGATCTGTCTTGTGGATACTATCATGTGAGTAGATGACCTACACAAAAGTGTACGCCACTTTAATAAGAATGTTAGAGATCGCACAAAAGGGTTTGTCGCGATCTCATATCGAATGTATACTAGGTCAAATCCGTGAGGTAAGGGGGTCAAAGAGAATAATATCTCACCAAAATTGGGTCTAAGACCATTACACAAAGACAAATTGACTACACCTTAAAATTATTCCATAAGTTAAAACGTACTTAAATTTTAACCAAACATTCTTTTGCAATAAAAGCAATAGTATTTTCATAGAAGGCAAATTATGCCCAGATGAAAAGAAAATTGAATTTAATTGTCATTTTCAAGATTTCAATTTCTATATTGAAGTTTGAAAAATATTTAAATATAAAAATATGTATAAAAGAAATTTATCTTTTCATCATGTTCAATCATTTAGAAATACTTAAAATATTACACATTGTTAGTCTTTATTTCTCTAAACTTTTATTCTTAATAGTATTTGAAAATAGATTTTTTTTTTCCTTTTTTTTTCTTAAACAAAATTGTTGATTCAAATGCAATCTTAACTAAAATTTATTACAAACTAAATCTTAATTAGGATAAAATTTTATAACCAATTAAAATGTCAAATCATAAATTTATTTCCTTCTAGTTATGAACATTTTACACTATTACAAATTTAGACTTTAATCTTAGAATTGAAAATTTTATCTCAATGTATTGGATGAAAAATTTGTTATCTTTCTTGATGAGTAATTCCTACCCAATAAGCCTATGATGGTAATAAATAAATGAATAAATAAAATAACTTACAACACATTTAAATTTGGTACATAAAAGTTACTGAAATCAAATCAAGAGAAATAAAATAAAATTCATCATTTAATTTTTTCACAACTTCCATTCAATTTTTCATTTGGTTACATGTCATTCTTACTTTATCTTTATTATGCAAATTAACCAAACATGGCCTTAGCTTTAATCATTATGGGAAAATGCGACGTGCCACATGAAATATGGAATGGCGATCAAACATAAAAGACTCACCTAATGAGCTCCTTCTGGAGCGCAGCTCCTTGCTTGGTTCTCCTGTGCGAAGTTGCACCAAACCCAGTGGTGACCCCATAGCTATCCGTCCCTTTGTTCATGCTCTCCATCACCCACTCGCTGCTCGCCTTCACTCCCGCTCTTGCCGCCTCCCGCAGCTCCACAGTCGCCGCCGCCCCCCGCCGCGCCACTGCAGCCACCTGAGCCACCGTCAGCGTCTCTCCTCCCAGCCCCACCACCGCCTTCCGGTACTCCCCCACCATCCTCTTCACCTCCTCCAAGTGGCTCCCCTTCGCCGCCTCCGCGGCCGTCCCCCAATTCAACGGATCCTTGTTCACGCCGAAGCTTTCCGCTGCCATATAATTCCCATTCACATTTCCATTCAGGAAACAGCTTTCCATCCTACCAAGTAGTACCAATTAAGGCAAATGCAAAATGCGTGCTTCTCTGTTTGTGTGTTTTCTTTGTTTCCCGGGGAACTGAAATGCCTGGAGATGAAGTCCAGTTAATTCCCTGAGAATTGTTTCACCGGTTGATGGGTTCTTTAAATAAGGTATCGTGGGAAAGAGTGTTGGGTGGGAAGAAGTAAGGAGGGAAGGGGTGTTAGTTGAGGACATTCCGTGGCCGTTTGATGTTCGTGGAAACGATCCGTAGAGATTGGGACACGTGGAAGTCGTGGGGAGGCGCATGAGGAATGCATGACTGTCTAACCCCCGCTCTAGGTTTTACCCGTCAAAACGGGGGTTGGTGCGGTGCATGGTGCATAGTGTAGAGCCACCCACCACTGCATTTGCTGCTTCATTCATATTTATTTCCTATCTCTTAAAAAAAAGCATTGATAATTATTTCCTATTTTTCTCACCAGAAATATTTTTCGGGTGACTTCAATCAAATTTTATATGCACGAAGATTATTCGTGTTTTACATCGGGATAATAATAATAATAATAATAATAATAATACATATAAAATAAGTTAAATAATAAATTCAAATAGTAAGACCAATGTCAACAACACAAGACGGTAACAATATATAATTATAACATGAAATTTAAATGTAAGTACAATTTTAGTATGAGTAAAGCTATATAGGAAAAATATATCTAAAGTAGATAATTTTATTAAATAGTATATCTAAATATAAAAAAATTTTAAAAAATTGTAAGGCCCGCATGGGGGCGTATCTACTAAAAAAATGTTTTCTTCGAAAAAGTGGGGCCCACATTTGACCTTTCTCTTATAAAAGACACGAGGAAAAAAAGTAGTGGGGCTACACATGTTGGCATTAGATTTAGAAAAAAGTGACATATTTTTTTTAATAGTGGAGCCTGTATGGGGCCCCCTCTACTGTAAAAGATAGAAGTGAAAAAAAGAATCTAAGGACATGTGTTGGCGCTAGGTTGAATATCTGGATTCAAAAATCAAGAGAGAGAGAGAGAGAGAGAGAGAGAGAGAGAGAGAGGAAAAGAAAAAACAAAAGGAAGGGGAAAAAAAATCAAAATCAGGCGAAAAAAATTTGTTGATGACACGTATCTCACCCAGGTTCAATTTTAATGTATAGTATAGATTATAATCGTCAATATCAATATCGCAATCGAACTAAAAACGAAACATGAAAATATATAAATATATGTTACATCATTGATATTCATTTCCTATTTTTCTCACCAGAATTATGTTTTTATTTTTTATTTTATTTTTGAGTGTCAACTATCAATTTTCAAATTAATCATCATCAATATCAATATCTCAATCAAATTAAGGGTGAAACAGTAGAATAAATAAATAATACATATATTTCAATATCAACTCCATGTTAGTTGTTTTTTGCCTTTCAAGATATTTAAAAAAGATATTTCCTTTACTCTTTTGTTTTAGCAAAAGATAAGAGATTAAGTTGTCTTATATGAACTCATGATGACACAAATACATGTAATACGCATTAGTAGGTAAAGCAATATAGGTCTACATTGCTTCACTTATTGATGTCCTACTATGTTAGTCTGTGTCATTACGAGCCTTCTACCCCTAAACGTTCTTCTTACTTTATAGTTTATTAGTCCAAGAAAAATGATAAAAAGGTATCTCTTAAATATAAGAGGGAACTACAAACAAATTAACAACTAACAGCCTAAAACAAAACAACTAAATTAAAATGAATCAATTTAAATTTCGTTCTCCAATCCTTCATTCTTTACTTCACATCTTGAGTTACTTTTTGCAGCATTTCCTCTTTAAAATAATGATTTTCAACATAAATAATTGGATTCCTTTATCTTTATATAGTGTATACATTAGCAACACAAACCAATTTGTGTAAATCACTTCCTTTACAGTTAGGAAGAGTAGTAATCCAATTTGATTCACTTCCCATGATGTAAAATTCTTGAAAATGTGAAAAGAAGTGTAAGTCATCTC